>NW_019213294.1:256432-287109 GCF_002532875.2 Varroa jacobsoni | reverse complement strand
ATATATAAATGTGATGTTTGTTTACGGAAGAACAGACAGGGCTGCAGAAATATTTTGCCGTACGGTCTACGCTGTCTTGGTTTGTTCTTATTAACCCAGCAGTTAGATTATGGCCGAATACTTTACAACATTGTCGATCCAGTCGGTTGCTATTATGTATAGATGCAGGCGACGACACTGTAATAATTCAGTATATAACATAATACAACTAGGCTTACCGCGGAAGTCGCTTAATACCCATGAATGTTTTTGGATATTGTTTTTATTTTTTGATAGGAACATTGTTACCGCTGAAAGAATCGGGGTAACTATGCATAGAAGTAACATTCGAAGAGATCCTATATTGTACTATAGGCGTTGCGCGATAATATGATATTGATAGTAATTCGATGCAGAAATTGTTTTTTTTACACACTCACGCAAGAGCAATAGGATTTGGCTCCCGGCAGAGCTCGATAATCGTCGTTCAATTTTGCGAACGGTTAGAGGTTTGGTTTTATTGGCATTTTGCGCGTTTGCATTTGCAGTTATTGCCTGAAACATATGGACTAATTAATGTTCAGCTCTATATGGCTATCAATGTCGATGAGAAGCGTCTGTGATGACATAGATATCAATGAATTAAATTTCATTTTGCACAGTAGTTAAAAACTTCATATATGCGGGTCAACAACACAACATCCTAGTATCAAAAAGAGAATCTAACACCATTTAAAAACACTTTGCGTTATACGACACATTTTTCAAACATCCGGAAGATGATATCTGGGGCTAATGAGCGGCATAATATCTGTCACAATCTTCTTGCGTGCGTCGTATCATCGGTCACGTAAAAAGCTGCCTTTCTGCAGAGTCTGTAGTAGGAGTCATGCACGGCAAAACAAGTGACGTCTGATGACAAGTAATGTCTGTTTAGCCAGTTCGTCCCTTTTCACCGATTATTTTACACCACACCCCAAACAACAAAATCCTAATCAATCTTCGGGAATCTTCGCTTCCAGCTTTTAAACTTAGTCTGGAAGACTTCCATTGCTGAGTGTCCAAAGCGACGACATAGGTCCTCTGGTAGCAGTAATGAATCGGCTAGGAGAAACACAAGGCGCTTTCGGATCACAATGTGCAAGATGAGTGCCCCTCTGAGGAGGGAGGCTTTGAGGCGATTTAGTTGTTTGAGACTCTCTAGTTCAAGATCTTCCTAAATGACGCATATCCCGTACGTTGCAATCGGAGGTACCCGGCGACCGAACAAGCTGAAAGCGTTTACGAGGGAAAAGCTGTGATTCAATTGCTCACGTAACCAACATTGCCTTTCTGCCTCTTTCGGTGACGTACGCAGTGAAACTTTTGCCGTTCGCGGGGAAGAGAAGCCCCAAGTGCGGAAAACGGTTTACATACACCGGAATATAAGGTGTCAGTGGCCAATGTCCTGCCTCCCTTTTTAAGTTTTATCGTCTCCGTCTTGGTCAGGTTTACGATCAGTCACATGAGTATCGCGTGGAGGCGAGCTAAGGTTTGCTACATCTAGAATCCGTTTGTATATCACCCGTATACGGTAGGAACTTGTACACCACTAAGTCGTGTGCATCAAGATGACTCTAGCTGATTTTCTCGGCCCTCTTAATTGATTAGAAAGGCCTGTCCACAGAGAATAAGTGCGTTTGTCTCTTTAAGTCAGGCCAATTGCCTGTGCTGGGTCATTCTGTCATCGATGGTTATTCTGCTTTCCTGTGTAATTACAGTATAAAGGTTGAGTACATTAATAGGGACACCTGTTTAGGCCAGTGCGAGCTGCGGTGATTCAAGGTGTCGTGTGTTGAAGCCAATCCTCGAGCCGTCAACGCTGTCAGAAGCTTCTTCACGAAGTTCTGACCGTTGAAGCGGACGGGACCCGTTGGCTGTAGTTCGACTGTTCGTCTTACAATCGGCGGTTGTTTAACGGTGGCTTGGCTTGACGATAATTCCATCTTTCGAAGCTGATTTGGCTGTTAAAACGTTCGGTTCTGAGATCAGCTGAGATAGTTTGGTTTGCTATTAAAGTCCCCTCATGCCCCCTGTTATCATCGATGGTCGTTGATCTTCAGATTCCTAGCCTCTCGGTTTTCAGGATTCGCACGTCTAAAAGAATTTTATTTTCCTGTCAATGTTGAGAGCAATCTTTGGCACTAGCGGCGGCCAAGAGGCACAGATATCGTTTGGGAAAGTTCATGAGTGTGCGAGAATTAGTACGGCGGCATGAGAACGAAGAGGAGAATCTATGTATGTTCGTTTATATTTTAAAATAGTTGTCTAACTATAAACAGCTGTACTGAGTTAAAAAAATCCGGTTTAAAATAGATGAATTATACTTGATATTTTACGTTCAGGATTAAATTGTTCAAAACAATTCCATTACGGCCGGAAATATAGAAATATTTAGCGAGACTTAAAGTAATAATCAAGTAGGCTTCTGCATCGACGAGTACTAGGAAGAGCTATAACGTACAATGCTTTTGATACAATCGAGTATTTTGCTAGAATTTCAAACTAGAATTTACTATAATAGTTACTTAACACCGATGGGAAAAGTAAGTCATATATTTTAAAGTATCAAGCATTCGCAACTGGTAAAAACTAGTCTTTATCTGTCATTCGTCTTTTTTTGGTGACAGGATTATTTGGCAAGCTCTTGTTTAATAAGACATTTTGATGCTCTTTTATAGTAACAACTATACGACGTTAGCTGGTAGCTGGTGGTGTCGGGCGTCTAACAAACTTTGGCGCGTAAGTTCCGTCCTATTCAAGGCTGCAATCAACAATTACTTTGCTCAGGTAGAGAAACGAGTTCTAAAAAAGCTCTTGCACAGTCTCGGCCAAGGTTCAAAATGTTATCACATAAAATAGCATTAATTTTAAATAAGATGGCCTATCACAGAACCTGCCGTCGAAGCGATAATAGGCGCCTCAGTTAGGTAAAATGTACCCCACACAAAAGAATTGCTGGTCGTTGTCATTTTACTGAATTACTTCTACCCAGAACTGAGCCCATTACTGCCATGTAAGAAAAGTCATAACGTCTTAGCTACTTCATTTACTCTGTTACGTACCTTCCGAATAGTTTAACTTCGGCCTAGACACTTGATTTGCCACAGCTTCTCTTGCTGCCTGTCGTATAAGGTTTTCACCCATCAAAAATTATAGTGGCCTGCGGTGAGCAGTTGCGTGTCAGAGTTCTAGCTTTCCCAGATAGCAATAATCCATTTCAGGCACTAGTCTAAGCCAACAATAGGCACATACATATTGCCCTGCGAAGTTTCTTATTGTTACAGCAGTCCCCTTAATTCGTCCGTCAATTCTCGTCTTCACAGACGAGATCAGTCACAGATCATCATCGTCATGATTGCACAGTGTGTGAAGCTACAGCTGGCTTTCCCTTCCTACAAATATTTTCCCAAAAGGAAAAAAGTAAAAGCAAAAAAACACGTGTTCATTGTTTGACGAAACCGTCCAGCGCATCGCTACTAACCATAGGACGGTCAATGGTGCGACCATCGATCAAGTACAGATTGTCGTCTAGCTACCCTTTTCGGCGACTGGTAAAAAATCTAAGGACAAACGAATGAAAAAAAAAAACGAGAAAAGTACGTGCGCAACAAGAATGCAGCATTTACGGGGGCCATGGCCGTAGCGATAACAGAGGATACTGGTCTGGCTATCTACCCAGATTCAACGGATTAATCACAAATGACTCGCGGCAAATATTAAATAACGTATCATACAAATTTACGGAAGTCACGATAAAGAGAATTAAGCGCTGCTTGTAGTAGTACCGATCGGATATTCTATGTCTGCGTATGTATTTATCTATCTTGGATCTAACTTGGAGCTAGTGGTATTCTTTTAGATTTTTAGCTACCCGTTCCTTGAAGAATTTCGACGTCAGAATAACCATAAGCAGGCTATCTGTTTAGTAACTAAGAACAGGCAGAACCCAGCAGTTATAAGCGAGTGCGTATAAGTCGTTGGTAGTACGCTGGAAATTTTCGCACAGCTTTACTATCCATATAGGGATTTGTATATGCGCTCGCGCTGGTCAAAAATCATGCGGAAGCAATATCAATAACAGGTAGACACAGTAGAACATGAAAATCCTATGCCTTCGTTGCGCTACTAAATGTAATAAGATAAAGATCATCGATATAAGCTGTTTATAAATCAGCTGATCGATAGCTGCGATAATTGGGACATCTGTGCAAACTGTGGACATGGTTGATCGATATTGGCTGTCTATATTACAATTGTTTCAAATTATGTTTGCATACTGGTGTGATGCAGGGCGTTAATGTCAAGATAAAATATAAGATTATATAGACTGTGTAATTAACAAGTGTCAATGGAAAAGCTTAAGGCAGCAACGTCTGGTCGCTTTCAATCAGAGGCTTGCAAAGCGCGCGCATATTTGAAACACTGCATAGGAAAAAGGGAATTTACGATACAAAAGAATCTCATTTATATTCGAATTCGCGATACTGTTATTGGCAACATAAACGGCTTACAGGTACTGAATAGCACTCACAATAGCTTTTTTTTTTTTTTTTTTGTTAATGCTTCTATTGTGACTTGTTTACCATAACAGTTTTCAGGCATTATGTAATCACTGTTCATCATAATGCTTATTTCGTAACCAGTGTAATACTCCATTGGATTCAAAGTTGTAAGAATACCCTGTCATATAGCGATTTCTTAAATTAAAGTCGCTCAGCAGCTTTCTCATGAAAAGATGTTTTTAGTAAACAACGACTCAGCCAATAGTTTACTCGGCCGAATGGCCAGCGAAAGCTTCAATGCCAGTAAAAATTACGCAAGCGGGATAATGCTTAACAAATTCGGTAGTCATCTCTGCATCTTCATACCAAAATATTCAAATGGCCGTGTGAAACAGGCGAGTTCAACTTACAACCAAAGTATAAATGTTCTAAATGTTTCATCAATGTGACAAACCAAAATAGTATATTTGTTTTTTTTTTCTTTTTTTTTTTAAATGTCATCAAACATATTCATATCGGAACACATATAAATTTGATTTTGTCGTACATGGAGAAAACTTTCGTATGATCGAAAATAATGTTTTGTAGAAGAAGGCTGAGCGTCTCACGGCCAACATCTACATAGCTCGGCTTCAGCACAGTCTGTGTCATACGATTACGTCATTTTGATATCTACCAATATCGAAATCACATATCCAAGAATAGAGTAAATATAACGAAATGTATAATAAAAAGTAGATCGGTTTTTGACCCAGCTTCAAGTGCCAAATCGTAGCCCATAAGTGTAACAATATAGATACTTGTATAAACCGACCTTGACGTTACACAATGTCTCATTGGATATGATACTATATTTTATGGTTCTTATATTGGACAGACACCTGCTTCAGTTTCAACGACGATACACAATTATGTGTTTCTTTTTTAAAAAAAATTTACATAAGGGTACCAATCAAAGAGACGTGTATCTAACTCTTTGGAGACACATAAAGCCGCTACATCGAAAAGTGTTTGAAATATAAGTAAATCATCTTAACTACTACAATTAGATATTATAACTATTATATATTAGATCATTTTTTTAAGTGGCATAATAGAATTTTTACTTTGCATTTCTCATAATAAATCAAATTAATAACTGGATATATTAAAAATGCATTCAGTTGCTGATGGACTTTTCAATGTTTCCTTGTGGTCATGTTTGATGTTAAGTTATCTATACTGTAATAGCAAAATCCTTTTAGCGGTTACATTTATCAGAGGATAACAAACTTGACGCTGCTTCAATATAACTATCATGTTGTTTTAAACGCAAACTGTTATACGTTTAAAGACATGGAAGCCGGATTAAAACACCAGTTTTACTGTTGTTATTTTTTTTTTAGGAAATAACGCTACTTTTCGAGTGCTCATTAAGTGAGACTTAGCAGTTTTGTGTTCGTACACTTGAAATCTAGTACCTACAGTACTATAGGTAATATCGTGTTTTTACGGGGCTCGTGGCTTTTCGTGCTTGCCTACAGTATTACCAGCAGACATTGCAGACCCCGTCGTAAATCTGGATTGGATTTGCATTGTGAGTACTCCGCCCACAGCATTAGGCCCATCCAGTCTCATGATAACAACCTGCGAAAAAAGTGTAGGAAAAGAAAAACCTGACATTAAAATACGTGTTGACTCGCATTGGCTTGCTTTAAGGTAGTAAGAGCTGGACTGATCCCCAACTGGACGAATCCCAACACTTTAGGTTGCTGCATCGCAACTTGAAGCGATCAGCGAAGACAGATTGTTACGTAGGTCTCATCTTTAGGCATTCTTCATCCCCCGTTTTGAATAAAAAAACGCGCGCAAATAGTCAAATGGAAAAACTGAGTGTTTATTTTACTCAATCAGTCCCTTTTAGAGCAACAATCACTGAATAAGTATATATATATATACTATATATCTATATGCACCGTTTAATGTCCATGCAGTGTGTATTAGTCTGAAATTATGTAACATTTCTAGCTGATCTAACTACCTGATCTAACTAGCTGATCTAGCATACATCATATACTTAAAACGTCTATCCTTTTTTTTCGATAGACCTTTTCTTCTGTGCCGTTATGTTTAGCGAGCGATATGTTTTCCACATGTCATAGAATTACCTCAGAGACCGAGAGACGCACCATGTGGTTATTTCTCGGTTAAAAAAAATCACCCAATTTTGTTGTTCACGAGTGGCGTGCACTATCTAGGGGCAATTTAGAGGCGCATTAAGCTGAGAACATAATCGCTTGCAACGCAATTGAATACTTTTACCGTTCCTTTAGGTTTTCTCGTCTCTTAGCCAGGTCAAAATCGAGTAAACGGGATTACCAATAATCGATGCCAGAATCTGTCGATTATGTGAAAGTAAAGTATTCAACAGCGAAAACAATCACCTTTACCGCATTGCAGTTTTAATGAAGCATAGAGAATTAATAGCTTGAAGCGTACTACTGAAGTCAAGTTACAAGCCCATTATTATCCGAAGTTAACTTACATGGTCTGCATGCAGATAGAAGTAGTACTATAATGTTGTGACAAACTATCCCTATGCCCTTTTCTTATATCAAACATAATAGTCTATTTATTTGTTTTTCTTTATTACTTTAGGAAATATTTGGCACTTAAGAAAAATATAGAGTAGAATCTCATATTGTAACGGAGAGTGCAAGCATTTCCAAAACTAACACAAGGCATTTTCGACATTCGTTCGACAATAGTTAACGTTCATTTTAATACCACATGCCTTCCAGCCCCTGTTGCCCACCAATTACAGCTCAACGGTAGAGCATTTTATCAAAAGGTCATACGAATGCGTGCCGTCAACAGTTTGGCTACTCTGGGTTTTCCGTGAGTCTCGGGAACCTTTGTTATCGTGTGGAGAAGAAGCAAAATAACCGGGTAAACCAAATGGGAACGAACGGTGTGGTTCGCCTCAGCAACGAGAGCGTATTCTATCTCATTTCGCAACAAGACAACGCATCAGTGACACTATTCTATATCTCTAAATTGACTCGCCGATACAGAGGCGAGCTGGCTCGCCTCCGTTTCCCTGACCTAATCGCAAACCCACCGAGAGGTGTTGACTTAAACAAGGTCACACCCAACACTTAATTATGAAGAAGTAAACGACCTAAAGATGGCCTATACAAATCGGTATGATGGCAGTGTCACGAAACCGATATGATCATTTTTAAACCATGCTCGTTATGAAAGTCACCGAAACAATCGATCGAAACCACTGGGTCAAGACTTACAGATATACGGATAGAAACACATGTTAACTAGAACGTGCAGAATGAATATAAACACGTTTGTATTGGCCATTTCTGTTGCTATCATCAATCAGGCACGCTTGGGTAACGACGTTTGGTACGTCGTAAGGAACGGAATTGACAACTTGGAATCCAAACTCGGTCCGCGAAGCCATAGCGATTGTTGTCAGTCGGTTTTTTATTGCGATACAGAGTCCAATGACGACGGCAGCCTCTGTATAAATGACACTAAGTGCTTTTAGATTTCAGAAATAATTTCGCATCACTTCCGTGATAAATGCTTGTACCGACGGCTCGAACATTACGGAGAATAACGCTACCTAACGAAATGAATCTATCAATTCGTATTTTATATTCCTGCTTTAGTTCGCCACTTTACTCATTCCTGTGAGAACTGTGCATATAAAATATGTACATATCGACATTCTTTAAGGCTGGTATAGTAAAACTATAAAACAAGTACAAGGATGTTAGGTAATACCTATAAACGTTCGCTAAATTCTATCTATAAATAGTTACTCTGTCTCTCTCGTTGGGTGTTTAAACCTGTAAAAAGAATCTCTTATCTCGCACAATTAGTAGGTAAATCCCGTTTCAGTACGACTAAGCATCTCAATCCCATTGACTGGTCCGTCAATCGCCCGCCTCGAGTAGCCTACGACAGGCAAAATCATCGCCTGTTACAATGATCAATGCCGAGAGTGAACAGTCACCAGCTGATGAGTAGTGTGTATTGTTATTATTGTTTTCTGTGGTAGTGGGAGCTGCTTTCGTGGTCCTTCTCACAGTGGTGGGCAAGTGTAGCAGCGTGTTGCTGGGCCCCCACGTGGGGGGTAGGCTGGTTGCAGCGCTGCTTCCTTCTGCACAAACCCTTAGTAAAATGGTGGCAAATTCCGCTAAAGCCCGAAATAGATATGCGCGAATTTTCCGTTCTCGAAAGACCGCTCTCGTCTCAGAGGTCTTTCAGTAGTTGCTTTTGATACTCAACAGTATAAAGTGACAACTCCTGCGGTAACAACACCATTTCCTTCTAATAAGGGTGTCTCAGTAGATTCTTATGGTCATTGCGCTCTTGAGGCACTTACTCTGTAATAAGTTGAGGAGACCAGCAAAATTCAGGTATACCGCCACTATCAGTTAAACGACCAACACCATTGCTGCCATCTCGACGGTCCCGGGCAGGGCGCCGCCTATG
This sequence comes from Varroa jacobsoni, assembly GCF_002532875.2. NCBI lineage: Eukaryota > Metazoa > Arthropoda > Arachnida > Mesostigmata > Varroidae > Varroa > Varroa jacobsoni. Next base: position 278,089 of record NW_019213294.1, on the reverse strand, counting down.
TTCTCAAGCACCCGGTCGCTCAAACACGCATTCAGGCGGAAGTCGGGTCGGCTTTCGACAGTAGAATAGTGATGACCTGCTACTTACAACCAGGCTGACGACAATGGTGGTAACAGTATAAAACGGCAGAAGCGAGCCAGGAAGATTTACGAAACGAGATCAAGACTACGGCACTTTAATGAGAAAGAAAATACCTTACGATCTAACTTCAGCTACTAATTAACTACTGCGCGTAAGATCATGCAGTAGTACAACTTAGCAAGTGCGACAACGATAAACAGCAAGCAACCATCATAAAATTAATAATAAGATCAGCAGCGGAAGCGTGGTCTAACCTTCCGAAGACATTGGAGCAGTTCAGCAAAAGTTTGTCAAGAACCTTCATTTTCTCAACGATTTTTTTCCTATTCCATCTTGATGTGTTCGTACCTTCAGCCTGAGAGAAAATCCCGATGCACGTTGTATATAGTAGAAAATATAGCATCGTAATAAGGTAGATATGTACTAGTAAAAGTAGAAAGGGTATATCCGGTGGACGTTTGTGCGTAAGAATCGACATGGTTACCTATGAAGTGGTTAATATGAGCAAGTAAAAAAGAAAAACAAATACAAATAGTACTGGCCGTTAAAATCATTTACTCTACTATAATGGTCATGAACCAGTATATACGAACAACTTCTACGCCGTTTATTTTATTTGATTAACATTTGGAAAACATCTGCCTTCATTCACACAATTACAATTACTGCTTCTAAATTAAAGACAACTAGTCAAATATGTCAAACCCTGTAGAAACAGGCACACCTGCCTGTGAAGAAACTAGTGCAGCGATGGTTGACCCCATGCAGGTACAGCTGCGATTTCTTACCACCGCCGATCTCGATACGGTAAAAGTCCAATGTCAAGAGTGGTTCCCCATCGAATATCCTGACTCGTGGTATCAGGATATAACGTCGAACAACGGCAAGTACTTCTCTCTAGCCGCAGTGCACCGTGGCCGAATCATTGGCGTTGTCGTTGCGCAAACAAAAGCCTTAAACAGCTGCAGACAAGAAGATCAAGAAATTTTGTCGGCTAAGTTTCCATTGCACTCGCAGGTGACTTACATACTCGTATTGGGCGTTTGTCGGGATCATCGGCGTAGCGGGATCGCCTCGCTGCTTGTCAATTCCTTGCTTGAATTCCTCCGTACGGAGCCCGCACAGGACACGTCGTCGAAGTCTCGCGCGGTTTTTCTTCACGTGCTGAGCGAGAATATGGCAGCGATTAACTTTTATACACGCCGCGGCTTTGTGCTGCACTCTTATTTGCCACAATATTATGAAGTACGCGGCATGGCCAGGGATGGCTACTGTTACGTCCGATATATTAACGACGGTTACGCGCCGTTCTCTGGATTTGACCGTCTTTACCATTGGGTCGTACGGCGGATCTCGTTTGTAGCAAGTGTCTTGTGTCATGTGCCCATTCTAATACTGAAGCGATGGCGGAAGATTGCTAGACGAATGCTTACGTGACACGAAGTGAACGTCTTTCGCCGACAGAGTCGTGACATCATGGAGGCCGCTAACATGAACGAATGCCCACGGTAGCTACACCCACCCAACGCTAATTAAAAGACCTCACAAGCGCAAAAACTTAAGCACAGGTCAGATGTTGAGATTCCGGTTATATTGGTGGTCACGGTGTATATGCTGTACCGATAGTTGTCACATATAGATAGATTTTTTACATAATCGACTGAGAGAACGGTATGAATTAGCCCTCTCTTGGAAAGGAAAAAAAGAAGCAGCACCTTGCTAGGTGTTTGAAAAACATGTCAGTATTTTCGATCGACGAGGAGTTTCGATTTGTTTATATTTGTGCAAGTGTATTTATATACTTTTCTTTGGTAAGCTGTTTTGTACGTGTGCATTATTTTTTTTTCCTACTTATAGAATAACTTTGGAGAATCGGTTACGTTCCCATTTTACCAAATCTGCCCATACGCTATTCTGATGAAAAAATTCTAAGACACACGAGGCTCGGATATGTACTCCGAGTGCCTTTTTTCCATTATTATCCATTTTTAAATTGTAAAAAGTGACTCAGCCATAACTGTAGAAACGTTAGATTATCGACGTGCCGAAAAATGTTCGTATGTCAATCACGCTTGGACTCTATCGTCCATTTTACCACGCGCAAGTTATTCAACATGTGCACTTCCAGTTTGGCATCGTTGGGAAAAGATGGCATTCGTTTGACGAATGAGAGATTACGCTGTGTCATGGAATCGATCACGCAAAGGCATTTGAATAAAAAAAACAATGTGAGTAATAGTCATAATTTATACAATCGTTCTTTAGGGCGATAGTGTTTGAGGAGAACATCTACTAAGTAGCCAGTAACGCTGGTGCCTACAAGCCATGGCTGCGTTCATTGAGTTCAAAGTTTAAATTATAGAATACTATCAACATTGTCAGGTTATAATTTTGAGTCGATCGATGTTCAGTAAGCGATTCCCCGAAATATTTGAAAACAACAAAGGATGGCACAAAGCTTAACAGCGCGCCTTGGATTAGACATTTTCGTTGCATTCGTTTTACACTGAGATCGGTCAACAGGTTAATCTCTTCATAAACCATTTGTTCTGATAGCAGCTAGAAGACAAACATGTGCGTACTATATGCTAGAAGTGAGTGGAGCGCAAGAAAACACAAGCATCCGCTACTAGCTATGATATCAGCTAATATAACATCTTACCGCGATTCAAATGATTATATGCAAGTGAATTAGCATGTACCTATAAGCCGATGGTTCTCGATACCGTTTGCTAAGATTATCTATTAGAAGGGTAACTTTGTATTACCAGTAACAGGATGCCTTAGAGGTACTAGTAGTCAAAGCTATGGTGCAAGCATAACATATTACTAATTGGAGAGCAAGAACGCAACTATATTCTACCTTAGAAGTTAAAGTAAGAGTGTATGTAAAACATCTACGTTCCGTACAGGAAGACGACTTGCACGCGCTTACTAGACCAGTGTCCGTTAGAGACGCATGCTAGTGAGCGATAGTCGCTACATAGAAATATGTACGTATGTGGATGTAGGTGCGGGCTAAATGGCATAGAAGGACTTTTTCCTAGGAACTCATTCCGGATCGTGTCGTGCTGTAACCAAGGTCTTACGGTAACATAATATGACGATGATATGTTTGGACTATTATATAATTGGAGTGGGCCAAAAAAATATTTGGCAGTCTTTTCAGTTAAAATATGATGTTGTGTCGCTACTATTTTTTTCAGTCAGAAGCTCACAAAACTGATTTTGATCCGGTCTCAGAATGAATAGCTGGTCTACACATTATTACTATTCCACTTTTTTGTCTAATACAATACATCTATATAAGATAGACTTGGCCACAAAAGAAACAGAAAACGATCAGAACCCTAATGGCATCTCATAATGGTGGTCATAAATAAACCACAATATCGCAGTAGACTATTGATGCTGGCAGCAAGGAGTGTTAAAAGGCACATACAAAATGATTCACAGAACCCCATTCCGCAAATCACAAAATAGCTACTGCAAATAATATGCATCTATTTATATCATCAGAGCAGACCGTTACAGTGTACCGCTATGCGTTAATCGTATCGTAAAGTCTGCATAATCATTTGTGTGTGATTTACATACCATGGAATATATATCATATGTACATGGTTCTGTACAGACTGGCAATGCATGAGCAGTGTAAATCGAGCGCAGGTATAATGACCGGAGTGGATATGTATGCACACCAAGATCTGAAGAGTCTATGTTAATGAATGTGATAGAAAATTCATTTGTTAAATAAATGCGTTAATAGACGGGTCAATGCTAGAACGAAAGTCGATTGTGCGAGATGGTAAGCGCAACTAGGAATAGGGCGAAAGTGAAGGTTTATCAGAAACAGTTAAGAATCAATGGACATTTTTTTTTTGCAAATTATGTGTATATTAATGTGTCTAGAATGTATGAATAATACCTTTGGCTTTTATCAGTTAGAAACGGGTCCGTGGCGGAATTGTAGCGCTTAACTTAATTTTGCCTGTCTATCTGTTATTTATAGGTTTAGCTTCAGGGCATACGATCCCGTGATTTCTACTTTGCCACCGCTTCAAAGTGAGTGACTTTCAGCCGCGTTTTGTTTTTCTGCAACGGAAAAATCGAGTACCGAAAAGCGTGCATAACGTACTGGATTAAGGCATCAACTACTTATCAAGCTACTAAAAAAAAAACCCTAAGGATAAGGCGTATTCCGAACGACCCCACAGCTAGCACGGGAGGAAGCATAGTTGCTCCTTGTGCAAAAATTGTCGAGTTGCTTCCAGGGAGCTACGATCTGAGTTCAGAGAGAACAGCCGAAATATGAACTATTTAGGCATATGCGGTTGGTTTAAAGCAAGGTTCCCGATACTTCTTTGACACACACACATACATATATATACACATATAGGTTTCATGGAATGCTGTAGAGCCGGTGTGACCAATGTTCGCAAGAGCAACAACGTATACATTAATATATTGATTGTTCGTATGATTATAAATATTTCAGAAATCAATAGTCTATCGGTATGGATGACCAAGTGGAGAGCACGCCTGCAGTCAGGAAGCAAATGTTGAGCAGATCGGTGCAACGACTGACTATTTGCGTATTAGTTTTTTTTTATTGGATTACAGTGAACTATTATTGGCAGTTCATATTCATCATTTACTTTAAAATGGTTTGAGACTTTTGCGAAAATGTGGTAGGGTGAAACATTATTAGGATGGAATGAATTGAAAATATCGTCCTATGTGTGATAGACGTGGCATGAGAATGTACACTGAATGAGTAAATAGTAAAGAAGACGAGACAGATCCGAAGCATACAGGTAACGCTACAGGTGTCTTGGTATAGTTCATCATAATGGCGAATGACGATGATGATTTGTGACTTATGTGTTTCGTTCCACTTGCGGAGGAATGGAAAAGTAAAGGGTAAATTTAGGCCTAGAGCTTAATTAGATCTATAGGAAGGCAAGCGACTATCTAAAATCTATCTATCTAAATCTATGGGAGAAGCGATTTTATGTTGCAAGAAACAAAACTAGAATTACAATGTAGTACATTATAGTAGTACAGTATAATTCAGTGGGAAACAAGGTTCAAAGAAAAATTACACAGCTATTCTAGATATTTTTAATATGCCATCTTACCGACCCAGCGACCTTCCAACAAAAATAATTTACTAAACACTATGCAGCAGCATCGAGTGTTTGATGTTATGATCTTGTATATGCATGTAAATAAATTCCACAGTAATGACAAATAATAAAATGGTTGAATTTGCTTCCTCTTTGGTTTTATCGGCTTGTTTAATATGTAAAAATAAAGAAAATGTATCATTAATAATAATAATACCAATGGTAAAAACGATGACTCGGCAGAAAATAGGAGACCAGAGGTTTATGTCTACGGGGTGCTGTACAAACGAATAAAGGGGTAATGTATTTAACAAAAGATATGTCATTTCTGTAGATCGGTCGTTTAGTTCTAATCAAACGTTTTCTATTATTCAGACTATTTAGATTTCGATAGTACATGTACACTGCAGATCTTATTTTCTTCAAGTATCTTGGCTGTTAGCACTTGACAAACTTGATTCTTCTTTCACTGAGCCAAAACGATTAGTGTCATTTATGCATTTTATTCAACACGGCTGATGAACTTAGCAATTGGGCCATACTTAAAGGGGCCATTTTGTTGCAGCAGATCGTGTAGACGTACAGGACGCTCAGACAAAACATCTACTGTCGACACGATCACGAAAAAGCCTTATACGACAAAAGTATAGATCACTCATTTGAAGGTTAAACATATCTAGAAAAGAAGGCCTAGCATTCCACCTATAATTAGTAATTAGAAAATAGCCAAGAAGATTATTTAACGAAACATGTTCTTACCTCGTATAATAAATATATGTAACAGTTTGCTGACCGTAGGCATACGATTGATCATAAGTAGGTTGCACTGATGATTAAATGTAAAATATGACAGCGGTAGGCAATTGTATAATTATTGAAAATATATTCTGTTGTATAGTATATAATATTGCACTATAACAGTACTATAATCGAAACAAGCTTGCTGTGAAATTGTAGCCCTTGACACGTGTGACAAGTAAACCTGTCAGCATTATCAGCTAATTCGTTGTGTCCGTAGATCGTCTTTAGGAATCGTATTATGAATCGAGATGTGCAAACTCAAGGCGAAATAGGAAATAGACATCTACATCTATGTCCTAATCAGTTGTTAAATTAAGATGTATACCTCGTTTTATATGCTCTGTAGCTCGGCTCATATACAAACTGAAACTATATGCATCTGTATTACTAGTTTATTTGATATGATTCCGACCAATAAAAAAAATGCTTTTCTATTCACGAGTCGAAGGGATGTTCAAGGGAAATCGAACTACGGTCTCAGCAGAATACGAACCTACTATATCGTGGGTTTCGTGCTCCTCATTTTCTCGACTCCTTAGGACTATCAAATAGACTATGACGTTCAGCCGCTATTCGTAATCGTCTGAAATGTTCAACGTGAAATGTGCAAAAGAATCTGCAAGTCACCCAATTTCAGGCTGAGCGCGGAAGCTCACTACAAAACAATTGCATTATGTTCATCAATAGCATTAGAGAAAACAAACGTAATTTTTTACTTTTTTTTTTTCAAAAATAGTTTTTTACTCTCCTTCCCATAAATCAAGTTAAAAATAGACCGCACGTTTTGCCGGCACTTTTAGGGGGGATCATATTGCAGCACTTCCTGTTAATGCACCCTATAAAGATCCCGCGTGAAACGCCTATTAAGCTCTTGATATCAAAGAGCGATGCCCATGCTGTTCTAACAGATGTCGTCCTTGTGAGTGCCTCACGTCATTCTAGGTATGGCCGCTCTTATCCGAGTGTTTGTGACGCAACGTAAAATGTTTGCACTGTGTGTCGTGGCTTTTTTGCTGGCAGCTTCCGACCAGTGACGATGATCCGGTGGTAGACACGTTATTAGTAACGGCGAACGGAACCGTGTTCGTTCAAGAAGCACACAAATGCTCCCTGGCAGAAGAAATTGTCATCGGAAACTGACTAGCTGATCATTACACTGTATCTTTTGATCGTGTAATGAATGCTTCTGTGGAGTGTAAGAATGGCAACGTAACATGATGTAGCAGTGTCCGGCTGCTGTTCGGAGCAGAGTGCCATTATTTGGGCCTTGATCGGGCGCCGAGCACCTTCAGATAATTTGGGAACTCACAGTAGCTGGAACAATGCCAAATGGAAATGGTCTTAGTGTGGCGTGTGTATTAATTCGTTTTGTCGGTATTACTATAAGCCTGGAGTTTTGGGTTTTAAGCTTTGTAAAAAAGTGATTTCTATAAGAAACCACTTTGTGATTACGTACCTAAAAAAAAAAGAGTGATGTTCCAACGTAAATGTTTGCCATCGAATGAGAGAAATTAAATAAGCATATGATGCGGATGGAAAACACGCTGCAGCGACTGGGTGATAAGGCGAGATGTTAGTTATTAGAAGGTTACTTCAGAAATTTGAGCCTACTTAACTTAAATGCTCAGCTTTCCAAACTGTTCATTTCGTCGATGTATAGGTATATCCGTAATATACATATATTTGAATAGTTTAATGGGCAAGGGTGACACGTTCGGCAAAGCAAAGAGGCCCTATATTTTCGAAGTTATCGCTAAAACATTTTCCGAATCTCTTCATTTGCTTAAATCAAAGATTTTTCGTGCAAAACGACCATAATTCACTTCAATACTATAGAAATTAGAAAGGAAATATTTGTTTTTGTAATAACAGAAAATAGTGGACCCACTACTAAGTTTAGCAGAAGCCATCTAGCTAACTATATGAGTTATTTCTCTCATAAACGTAGATTTTTTTAGCCGAAATAGACTCATATCTTTTAGTACGGAAATACATTATATGATCTCCAGCCCTCCGAAGGCGTTCAGAATTGCAGCGCAAAAATGAGATTTAATTCGAGTCCGTAATGAACGTTTGTGGCTTCCAAGGTGCGATGCGAAAAAGTCGGCTTTCTTGAGCTAAAGTACGTCGTGATCCACTATGTTATTATAGATTCTAGTATGTTGTTTTAATAAATTTGTTAAGTACTTCTCGCATAAATGCCTGAAAGCTAAGAATTATATAATCATAAGAATAAAATATATGGAAATGATTTTCAGAAAATTAATATGAAGTGAAAGTAAATTGGTGAAAGATATTTATAGTAAACGCCACTATAATAAAACGGCAATAACAATATGATAGATTAAAAAAAATACGGTCAATGTCCATGGGTTGAGAAACTATCTGCGTACGTACCTCAGATAGAGGGTGTTTCTGTTAGACTGGTTCCTCTGTGAAATCAGTATGGGAAGGTTTTCGAAAATAGGAACAAATTATTAATCAAGGGTACAATAAGGCAAATATCTGGAATGCTAGAAGGAATGTTTTATAAAACGAGTAAAGAATATCATTTAATATAACAACGACCCTTCTAGTTTGTGAAAACGAGTGACAGAAATTAGATAATAACAAAGAGCTCAGAAGGGGGCACGAGACTACCAGAGCAAAAGCATGATACACGTTCGATTACGTTGTCATTTACGGTTTGTCAGTGACGAAAGCGTGAGAATACGTTTCACGTAGTACTTAACTTTAACCAAAAACAATCGTGTCACGGGGCTTATAACCTGCAATTGATCAATCTTCTCTTGACAAATAAATTACTTTCAAAGACAGTCAGGCTACAGTTTACCAGAACCCAGCTGTAAAACTCACCGATGTTTATAGCAATGCGTGTCTTTTTGATTGTTAAAAATCTCTAGAAATGTTGCGGAAGTGTTTACCATAACGTGCTATTAGATAATATTGAAGATTTGCCGAAACGAGCCAAATCGATTGTGATAGCTCGTAAACTATTTGCTTCTTATTGGACTTTTTTGACAGTGTAAAATAGTATTATAAGCAGCGAAAGAGTACGGTAGATAAAAAGGAAGCAATAAATAAAATAGAGAAATATATGTCGGGAAATAGCGTAATCGTCAGCTGTTCATTGTATATGAGTGATACCCATTTACAATTATTCTTCTCATTTAAGCATCATGTATAAGTATTCAGCCAGTGACTTCTGCGAAAACCAGCACAACTATAGCATGAAAACCAGTTGAAAGTATTTGGTTTAATTTGGAAAAGATAGTCGCTTTTCAACAATGTTCCTCTCTATCCACAGTTGTAGCGCATTTATCAATATATGAAAATTCTGCAAGTTAAGTTTTTTTATTTAGTTGTTGTTCTTGCAAGTTATTTAGTAGTTCGCTAAAGACCGCCCCCCAACCATAAACACTAGACTGAAGGTGGGTTATAAGAAAAATCGGTAAAAATGAACCTTTCTGAAAATTAAACAAAAACAAATTAGCTATTTCAATCAAAATTTATTTAGTCATCTGGGCTTCTACTTATGATCTGTTTCGTTAACAGGTTATCGATCGAGATCGAGAACATGATTAATTAAACCTCTAAAGTCATGAAAATAGCATTATAAAAAATAAAAGTTACATCTAAGATCGATTAAACGATATGTAAACGCAGGGTGGTAAATGTTTACCTAAGAGCATGCATTGTTTATTGAATCGTTGGCTTCAAAACTTCCACAAAAGAGCTCTATTAAAATGCTATGTAAGCGTCATAAGTTGGTATTATGTAATAGAGAAACTTATACACAGTTCAGGATTAAACACCTGGAAATTAACGCACTTTGTGAGAGTCGAAAACAAGAGCCTAACAAAGCGAAATGATCCGATTCGTCTTCAATCTCTCAAAGAATGTGTATCAGACAGTTGGTCAGTAGTAAGTTGACAGAATGTTGATAAGTAAGCCAATTTCACTTGTGTATATGCATATTTCACCGTAACAAGGAGTTCTGCGCTCAAATAAACACTTACTAACCGTATGTAGAACAGCTTAATGGGGTTACGGTACATAAACGACGTAGCTTCCGAAAGAAAAGGTTTCAAGCTTAGTTTTACAGCAGGAGCAGTTGAACATATTTAAGCATCATTAAAACCAGTTGATAAATTATCTCCTCCACAACGAAATCGAAATTTGTTAGCTGGATTACCGAATTCGAGCTGTTTGGAGAGCCACTGGACTCAAAGGAGTAAGCGGGCATATCAAAAAGTCATACTTTCGCATACCTAGCTTTAAGTACTGTATTTAATTTTTAGTCATACATACATACATTTATTATCATATGCAATAACGAATTAAATACATCCAAACAGAGAAACGCGTCGTAGAGAATCTAATGCTTGAGTTCCGCTTGGCCAGGATTCATCAAAGAGGAAACAAACTGAATAATAATGTATACAAGCGTAGTATCCTTAGTAATTAGACATTAGAGGGAATAGGTGGCCAACAGCAAATGCCAAGAGGGATGACTTATATATATATATAAAATATAATTTTTAGTTCTGGACAGTGATGATCAAATTGCTAGAAAGTTGCGGTAACGTGCACGAGTGATGCTACATATTATCAACATATTTGTATTATTATGACGTAACCAGATATATAATTCATGCACATTTAGAATAAGTGGTAAAATATGAAAATTATACTAACCAAAACAATACACTTAAATTCTAAGCACGTGCCACGTACTAACAGTACGAGAACAAATTCGTTAACATAAGTTAATAAGACAACCATTAATTGGTACCTGTAACTAAACGGTAGGAAAGAAACATTGCCTTGAGTGAAATTGTTTGAAGTATTCAACTGAATTGTATTATACATCACAATCTTTCAATTACCGCAACAAGAGTTCTCCATCTGCAACGCTACTATAAGCTATAGATTAATGTTGTTCTTGTTTCACGGTAGGCAGAAGCGCTCCTCATTTTCTGTTGCTGCCAGGTTAATTCAAGACGAAAATGACCCACGGATGAATTGTATCAGTATCACATTAAAAGATGGCGGAACCACAGGCTGTGTTTGAAAAGGTAACTTTGAAATCAAACTTTTCGCTAAGAAGGCAGAGTAACTTGTGCATTTTACTGGGGAGTGCAGGATCGCCGAGTCAATCTTGCAGTCAGTTCCACGAACGGCAAAGTGTATTCTTAAAGTTCACTTTGCTTTATGATCCTACACCTAGCGATTTAAAACTATGCCTAATGAATCTGATTTTAGGTAGTGCGTCCCTAATACACATCTAGGGGCTGTCCAAGGTATCGCAACGATATGTATACTAGTTTACTTAACAAATAATTATAAAATTTTAGCTGCCGGGTAACAAGAATCTAAGGTGAAAACGTCTAAACACATTGCTACTGTGCAAATTTGATTTTCGCCTAAATCTTACACAAAACTGTCCAGTCATCAAGATGCATATGCCCAGAAATTAGGATATAGAAACCATATTACCACCACGCCGATCTTTTGAAATTGTCTACGGTAATATTCGTTACCAAATTAAACACGCAAAGCTGTTAGAGGCTGTCGGGCAAGTTGCAATCACTCTGCGGCTTAGCTAAAAAGAGGTAGGGTCTATAATCTCAGCATATGTCCTGAAACACTAAAGCCTTGTTTATAATTATTAAGTAAGGTGATTAAGTAAGACCTTTATATCTAAAATGATCTTTAAGATAGGTCACATTTATTTGTACGTACATAAAGATAGCAACTTCAGGTATTTGTATACCTGCGTAATAGTAACATGACACACAGTTTATATGTTTGAAAAGTATACTTTATTTTGGTATAAAATTCACGGCTGCATCAAATTGGCCTGTAGGTTGCGTATTCTAAATATTGAGAAAAGCAGACACCAAATATTTGCTTATGGCTCAGACCTTTTGTAATGGTGCATTTGTTAAGCTAAAAATATGAATACCAAATCAATTAGCCGGAGTTGATTAGGCCAAAGAATACACACGAGTTTCTGCTATTGTTCAGTAAGAATGCGTTTGCCTTTTAGGCTAAGAATTGGTGAAATAGTCCAAGTTCAATAAGACCGGATCTAAAAGGAAAACGTTTGAAACGAGGCGTAGGCATACCTTGTATCGTATGAGAGATCACCCGTCGGTAGCTGCGCGTAGCTTCAAATTTGAACGGTCAAGTTTGTATTATGAAAGATCATTTTATATGAACAGGCGTTCATTATAAAAACAGGCTGGAAGCAAATTACATATTGTGTCTACGGGGATATCGGATCAAGTCTTTGAGTATAATCCTAGATTCTCACCAGACCACTTTCGGATCGGTTCCGCCCCAGATTTGCCGACTTTAATAGCTGACAGCTCCTTCCTTGTAAAACGAAATACGTTTTTTGTCAAAATCAATGGCGACCGCGTGCGGCAGGTCAATGACTTGTTTGGTATATATAACAATGACAGTACTCTCAGCGAGAAGTAAATTATATTAAGGCAGTTAATTCTGAAATGTGACCGAGACTCGGAATCGAAATACCGAACAGAGGTCCTGAATTTCTCGAATCCGATCCTGACAAGCAGCCTGTACGTTCTACGAACGTAGTTACCTTTATTTAGTTATTAATTCGTTTTATTTAGTTTTATTCAATTAAAGGCGAAAGGGGGCTCATTCTCAGCGATAGCTCGTGAACTCTGTCGCTCTTTAGATATCCATTGGACCCCGAACAGGTGTAATGTCTAGGATATTATGCGAACTTTATTATTACCGAAAATTATGTATGTTCAGAATTTTGGCGTTGTATAAATGTGGAATAGAATTGACAGGAGGTAAAGATTTGCGGCACACTCAACGACAGTTTGTATGCAAACTGATACTTTGGCTACCGTAAGTATACCGTAAGTATAAGTAAGGTATAATATAGATATAATATAGATAATAGCACGGAAACAGGACCCACTTCATGTAGCGCCTATAAATTAAATCAATTTATAGGCGCTACATGAAGGCGGGTCAAAAACGTATTGCTTGAGAAAAATCTCGGCAAAAACGATGCGTTGATGTTATGCTTCTTTAGTGATTCTTTTATATTCTGAAGACGAAGAGGCGTTGTAGCCTTGTTTCAATGAGCACTGAAATGTATGCATTCCTCAGCGTCCTTGCGCTATCGTATACCGAAGGTTTAACTCTGATTATCACCATAACCTGAACTTGTAACTACAAAGAAAACACGTACCAGGTATTGTAACACGTTAAAAATATACGAGAGTACCTTCGGCTACCGGAGGAGAAGCGTAGTTGATACTGCCTTGTGAAATGGCATAGAGCAAAGACATCAAAACAGTTAAGTATTTTTTTCATTCAAATGGAACGACTTAGTTTCAAATGCAAGGTTATATTTTCTGCTGTGTTTTTGGGAATAGGAATGGGCAGTAACTTTTCAAGCTATTAACGGCGGATTATCACAACGACACTGTAGCCTCTTACTACTTCTATTTAACTGTGCAGACAGAACTGCGTGCACCGCATGAGTCTGATAATGCTTGTATTTTTTTTATGAGACAAAAACAGCTCACGCCAGTTAAGCCCTAATCAAACTTTAGCCTACAACACGTTTGAGGTAATCAAAAGTTTTTGCTGTTTCGAGATATAGAATTCTTCTTCGTTATGTCTCTTTGTCCATTCCTTGAAGAACAACCCTCATAGTATGAAAACCTATACGCATCAAGAGGCTTAGAAAAACGCGTGCCAAGCGTCATGGGCCCCATATGTGTACGAGCGTCGTTTTCGCGCTAGGAGATTTTTAGCAAAAAAGAAAAATGTCTAATTTTTAAATTTCGTCTTTTTTTTCAGCCTGGTTAAGCTAAGTACTTTGTTCTCCTAGTAGAAAAATCCGTACGAAGAGTGACGTACTCAGCAATGATTCAGCTAATTCGAAGTTTATATTTGTATGCTGGGTCATCAGTTGATTGCCGCTGTTACCTCTAGCATTTGAAATTGTATGGGATTCGAATATTCGCTACTCTCTAGAAGGATCTTCTCGTACAGCGAAATCAAGCGACAAAACCACGTGATCAAGCTCCATACAGTTTACATACAACTGCTAATGAACTATCTACTAACGGGCGGTAGAGGTGCTTTGGCTTTTCGATAATAAGGCTACAAACTCATTATAATCGAGTCAGGAACGTCGCAATATGTGTACGTGTAAATACGGTAGGAAAGCAGGTACCGAAGGCATCGCATCCCGGGTAATAACGAGCGTGGAGTAACTGCAACCAACGGTCCACGAAACTGTTACACACCTATGTGACTTTTAGATAATCCTTCCATACACCAATTTGATATATTCATGGTTCATGACGACTAGAAGCATGTATAATATTATCATAAAAATGCATAAAAACGTATGACATAGGTTGCTGATATGTATATTCCAAGGTTAGGCATGATTTTTGTAAATGGTGGTGCCGTATTGTCGACGAGTACGTCAAGTCCTATTTGACGGTTAACGTATGAAAACACGTGTACCTATGTTGTCGACAATATGCTGACATTTTCCAATAGCAAAGTGTCCGGTAACTGATTAGTATGAGACGGAAAATCATTTCACTGGCAGGCGTATGACCTTTTACCTAAGACCAAATCCAACCCAGCACTTCTTGGCCATGCAAATAAATTTCCGTTTTGGTGGTTTCATTTCTCTGGAAAAAAGTACGTTGGCGTGACGTCTCCTTCAGTGGACGCTAAACTTGTAATATGGAAATTGGCAAAAAATCTGTTTTACTATAACAGTCACAACTTTTGGATCTTGAACAAATCACTAATCATTTTTATGGTAGATTTTCACATCGACGATAAACCCTTCTCGTTAGAAAAAAAATGGGAGACAAGCTGTTTTGTTCTTAACATAATTTACGAGCGGACGACTTCGAGTGAATTTTTGAAATTATCTGTCTGTCTTTTGTGACTATGACTTGTAGCCGAGGTCTTTGTGGACAGTTTATGACATTATAGTCATACTCAACAGAAGTTTCTTCGATATCACCCTGTACAGATAAGAAATGTGTTACCCAAGGATATCGCTGGCCTTAAGCGGACAATATACGTAGCACTAGACAACAACTCTGATGGTAGGCTCGAGAGATGAATATGAGTTGCTTTTTCTGTTCGCATAGGTTGTGTAACGTATGTCATCGAGATCGGTATAGGATATATTTTAATAGATTTTTATTCACTATAAGGATCGGTAAGCTTACAAAGGCCGAAATCTACTACTAAAAGCGTCTCAAAGTATTAAGATTATAAAATTAAGGTAAAATGGTCTTAACCTAGTAATGCTTTGCGATGTTGAGTTTCCTAGAAACGTTGTACAGAAGTGCAGCTTAGTGCAAATACGATATATCTTTCTCGAAGAAATTCAGAAACAGCTATACAACAACAAGATATACGTCTCGATTGGTTAAGTTTTAAAAATGGAACCTTTGTCAAATTTTTTACGGTAACATCATATGCACAGTGTATATAAATGGTAAGGAAAAACTCAAGATTAAGAGTGAGATTAAGCAAATAGAGTGGCTCGAGGCTGCAACACAAAGATTGCTATTTTGTCGCTTAATTAACAGATCCAATCTATTTACACCAATATGACCTAACTCCGGGGCAGAGTCTTCTATTTCTAGATTCCTTGACATTCATTAGTCGCAAATCCTTACTTTTAACATACACTATGGCTGTTAATGAAACCAACAGTAACCGTAAGTGGCATGTCAATAAGCCTTATGAGGCCAATGGTCCTATACGTTGCTGTTCTGAGAAGGCAAATAATTTTAGTATAAGCAGCACTTGGCATGTAGTCAGACACCTGGAAAAGGCCACGAATTTATCCTGCTTAGCCAAGAGTCAAGATCTGAGAGATCCGATCGAGTTTGATCAGGTTTCATGAATTTTCTTGTACCAGACTTTTCTGAGGCCAGGATCCAATTCAGATGATGTAATTGATGCAGAATTTTGCAGCTTTAATTATAACTCAGCTATGCGTTTTGAATAAAAGCAGCTATTTAGATAATATAACAACTAAAATACAGCGTTAGCATTATAGTGACCCCAAAGTATAGGATAAGGATAGAATTTGTTATTTATTAAAAGCGTACGTCACACATGGAGGTGTTTCAAATATATTATAGCAACCACAGATGTACAAAATTCTGTATAACCTCGACGACTTCGTAGGCGTATAGGCCATAAGTACTAAAGGTACCCTTTACGCGTCCAAAGGAGAAAGGTTCATTGGTATAATCAATTTTCCATATAGTTGATTTAATAGAAATTTTCAAATGTTTAGCAATCGAAAAATATGCAAATGCAAGATGTTTAGCAAAAAATACGCAACCGAACATCTAATTTGTGTTAATATAAACAGCGTACGTAAATTTTAAACAAGAGTCCAAACATCTAGTTAGCAGAAACTGGGTGCCATTTTGAGATAACGTAGAAAAAATGATACTAACTCGTTACATAATTTGTATCCATACGTTATCTGCTCTATATAACAATTCAGTTGGAAGTAAAGTGTAGGAGATACATATCTGTCGTATATTGTTTTTTTGAAATGCTTTCATACACAGTGCTTATGGTTAAATACCATTTCCGATACTTGAAATCAGGTTGAGTAGCATGCTTGCTAATGTGAGCGTACATATATGTCAAGCTCGTTTCGTCATGGAATCATCATTTATACCGATTTATTTCATAGAGTGATAGGATTGAAAACATCATCTATTTGGCCGCCAGCTTTGCGGGCAAACAAATCAAGGTCACGTCTATGGTTCAGCTAACTTTCGCCCTATATAAGCATTTTTGTCACTGTATTCCGATTTTTGATCGCACTGACTATTCTAGCAAAGAAATATGTGGCTACGTTTGAGTATAAATTGTCTATTAGGTGAACATAATACGTACGCGCGGCGTAGTCTTCATGGTTAAGTTGGCCATTAGCCTAGGACGTCGCTGCGCCTCTGAAACACACTAAGCACCTCGAGTTTATTAAATAAAAGCGTCTAAAGCAAATATATTTTTTTTATATGGACGCTTCTTAATCGAACCTTTCATCGTGGAGTGCGCAGTGTAGAAAGGTAGGTTGAACCAGTTCCGAAACCGTCAACAACGACAGGTTGTGTTCGATCCATTGTCATAATATGACATGGACTTGCTGCATCGCAAATGTCGCTTTCACCTGCTAGGATCGGGAATAAGGAACCTCACTGTTGCTATCGGGTTTTCCATAGTGACTCAGCCGGGTGAAAGACAATTCTCCTTCACATTGCGTACCAGTAGATGGTGTAATTAGGTAGACACTCTATATCCGCCTCAAGCAGAGCAACCGGCTATTGTGATCAAGGGAACTCCTCATCTAGGGCAACGGTGGATCCCAGCTGGTTCTCCTGTTGGTGGTAGTTACGCAAACTGTCTATAGATTGAACTATACATGCCTCTATACGTGCTGGATGTGAAAAACCCGCTGCCTTCGTCTTCAGTATTCTCGTTACAATTTTAGTAAACAATTTTTAACGGATCCAGTGCTGAATCAACAGGAGTCACACTGTTTCTGCAAAAGAATCCGCTACCGCAACAACTCGCATGAAGTCCTGAGACATAGTCGTCTCTCCTGTAACTTGTCAGTTTTTATTCCTACGGTGCACTTGCAACGAGCTCTTATTTCGTTTAAAGTTTCCTTGCCTAAGATTTTTCAATATGTCCCGCCTCTACTTCGCAAGAAACGAAAATTTAATTACTGAGCGCGGTTTTCAACGAAAAGCAACATCTTCTCCTCTAAACTCACTGTTCTCTGATGGTATTACCTGATAATAAACATGCATCGCCAGTTGTTGCTGTAATAATTTTCAAAAAGTGATATAACTTTTCAACATAATGTTACAATGAAGTCCTCCATTTTGAGTACGTTAACGAGACTATGTTGGTTATATATATTAGTTTTAAATAACTGGTAATATATATATATATATAAAAACAGCTATAAATTCTAGTTTTTTTTTAATCTTCGAGCCCCTACTCCAAGCCGATGCAGTTTTTAAGCAGAACACATGTGCTTTATTATCTTATCATTTCAGCTGCTATTTGTGGTTGTCCTGTATGTAAATGCCATATCGTGCCCAATTAAGAACCTCATGCATGGTCTGCTTTAGCTCGAAGCATCTTGACTAATGTTGGGTAGCAATTTCTGGGAAGTGTCATATCATTCTGGTGCCATCATGGTAGAAAGCGTCACTCTGATCGTCACCGTATCATGTCCAGTGTCCGTCATTAATTTTTCCGTTTATTTTTTTCCATATATTTGTCCATATCAGCTACTCTAAAAAGAAAAAGCTATATTTCGATAAAAATATTACAAAAAAAAAATTAATACAGAAAATGTCTGAATATTACATACGTTTAGTTCTGGTTTGGTCATCTCTTTGATAATCGTGCCGTCACTTTGTCCGAGCTAGTAAGATATGCACCAGAATAAAACTAAAGAACCAGTTGAAAATAAGCGAACTTCTACGGCCAACACCACGGTCGAGTTCATATAGATGAATTTGATGTATTCCCACAACGGTTTAGTGGGTAACTTATAAGTTCGAATGCAAACAAATAACGTCGTGACCAATCTCGTTTGATGGCCGACGTAATGTTCGAAACGCTTAGGTCAGATTATCTTTATCCAGTGTTAATCACCTAGTAAATCTCTTCGCCGTAGCCGTATCGTCAATATACAGAAAAAGAACAAGAACGTAATCATCAGCAATTGCGAACTTTACGAACGCCGTTTGCTGAGTCGTTCGGACGACCCACTGAAATAAAGTCAGCTTTCTCCGATGGATGGCCACTATGCTGTGCAACTCATGCTCCAGTATCACAGTATTTTAGAACTGTCAAAAATGTAGATGATTCTTCAATAGGTCATTGACAACCCTGTCTATATTATACTTTTCAATACCCGCTAATTGCGTCTAACAAAGGGCGAATTTACAAGTTCACATCACTTCTCTCCAATAAAGATGGCTCATTTACTCCATTACAAATGGTAATCAACGCGACGATAAACAAGCGAAAGCCGCTATACATTCTTTTTAACTCTTAGAATTAGTCTTGAGCCGTTCAGCCACACAATATTTTCGCAGTTTTTGTGGAAGCAATTTGTTTTGATAGCAAACTTCACTGTATTCTCACAAGCTGAGGGAGTTCAATACAAATATTGACCACTGCTGATTACCCACCGACATCTCTTTTACGTCCGCTATCGCTGTTAGGTATTCCATCAGAGGTGGGTGGCTGACCGGCTCCCAGCACGAAACGACGTCTGTCTGTGTGTCCGTTTATGCCCAGACTCGAACCTAGACCACAACGTGTCCCTAAAATTGGCAGCCGAATACTAAGCTATCATCGAATCCGACCGCTAACACCTACAGTGAACGTACCGCTTCACGTACTTGTATATACACATTATAGTTTTTTGTAGTCATGCTTCACCTGTATGATTAACCTAAAAAATCCAGTTTTTTTCGCACCGTAAAGTTGCCGAGTCCATCAAACCTAACGTTTCATTACACAGGCCACTTACAGGATATGCCATCTATCTAAAGCTTGATATAGCAAAACGCCTTTAATTTTCACTAGGTTTCGAAACATTTTCCTGTATGTATTGTAATCTATTAACAGGCGATCACAGTCTATTTCTGTAAGCTATTCTGCACTATTATATATTTACGTAGACTTTAGCATCATCTAAGGAGGTATACAAGCAAGTTCTATGCTTACAAAGGACCTGTGCACCTTATTAGCTACTAGGCAATTGCTTCTCTAAACTAAAGTATTTCGAGTTGTCTTAACGGATGATTTACTGAAATTATAGACGAATGTGCTAAAATGCATTGACTGTTATCACATTCCCAAGGACTCAAATTTAAGTTACATAGAATGTTGACTTGAATACCTTAGTCTATAATCATAACCCGTTTGCCCCATCGGGTCCGCCACTTGCCATCGTCATAAGTTAACTAGCTTATACTATCCATTCTTCTCCCCCAGAAGCAAGTTTATTTTACGGTTCATCGACCGCGTGTTAGAAAGTCATACCACACATGAGCGGGCAGACACACAAACGGATCTGTTCTGCTTTTCATTTTTTGACGCCCCGTTGCATCGTCATGTACATAACTAGGGCTACGTTAACCACATACACTAGACGCTGCTGAGGGTTCAAAGCCAATAGAGGCACAAAGCTCTACTGACACCAACAATGTTCTGTAGCTGAAAACGACAAGCTTCTCAGTAGAATGAGGCGGCTGTGAGTTGAACTACGCTGTAAGAACCTTGTCATTTTTATCAATTAAACTTGTTCTAACATGAATTTTTTCGTCTGCTTCTGTATTCAACCCAGCTGGGCCTTAGTAGCTGGACCGCAAAACAACATTTACCCACACAACCTATGAATACGAATACGAAACTATCTATTTTAAATGTACCATAACATTTGTTTTTTCGCCCGTTTTATATTTTCATGTTACACAATAACTATCATTTGTTTATTTCTAGCCTTTCATTAAGCTCTATTAGATCGGTAGGTGATTTTTGCAGTTCTTCTAGCATTTAGCTCTTTGGACTGTATTGAACCTCATTAATAATGATACTTAACACAAATTAGTAATCGTATTTCCGATCCATAGCAAAATGACAAATGCTGATCTTCAAACGAAATTTTATTCAATAAAAAGTTCGAAGCATAATCATGGCTTCATCTAACTATACGATAAAAGGTAAAGCAAATGTTCTTTTTTTGTCTATGCCAACATGTTGGCGACAGGGTCTATTTTATGCGGACTAATTCCTTCAAATAAAGTAAATAGAAAAAAACGTCATCGGGTATTAATTGTTGATTAATTCTCCTTTTTAAAACGATTATACAGCGTTATGGGGCACACACTGCAATACAAGGATACAACAGCTACAACATGACAATAATATTCCTTCACTGCTATTTCAAGGGTCGCTAGTTCAAGCCTCTGTCACACAGCTTCCAGTGCTATTTCGATCAACCCTTCCATCTACCGCCGTGTCCATCAGCGTAGTCTCCACTGACTTTCGTGACGGTGTATTTCTTACCGTCATCTTCGCCACCGTATCGGTTGGGGTATCCATCGCCCGGTTTCTCTCTTTCACCTCTTCTTGCAGACCATACTCCATTACCCCCCACTCTTACATTAAGGGATTTGATATAGGTTTACCAGTAAGTTTCGTCTTCTTTTTCCCACACGCCGACGCTTAGGAAATCACTACCGTCCCCAGCTCATTTTTCTTATTTTTCCACCCCGCCGCCTCCGGACTAACCCCCGCCTCCACCTGCATGTGTATAAAAAGTATAGATTGTACTGCCTTGTTCCCACCCTCCGCTGCCCCAGCAGTACATCACGCATACGCTTAAAATTAGTGCCGACTGGAATGCTATGTCATTATTGTTATAGTGATATGATAATAGGTAATAATAGGTTTATTTTTCTGAGACATACGCCGGTAGAATAGCGGATGGCGACTCTATTAAAATGTGACTAACAGGGAATAATTTATAACACTGTTACTCAGG
>NW_019213294.1:243926-256332 GCF_002532875.2 Varroa jacobsoni | reverse complement strand
GGTAGAATAGCGGATGGCGACTCTATTAAAATGTGACTAACAGGGAATAATTTATAACACTGTTACTCAAGAGAAAAAAAAAAAAAAAAAAAATATATATATATATATATATATATATATATATATAGACAAGGAATCATTCATTAAAATAGGTCAAAATTACCCTTTTTTTTGTTTTAATTTTTTTTTGTTTTAAATCGTGGTCACACCGTTAGTGTCTTGGGCATGATAAGGAGGTGCTACAAATTATTATCATCTTCCTACTATTTCTATAATGGCAGAGGCGACGTGGGCCTGTATCTCGAATCAACATATTTTTTTGACCGCCATGAATAATACTGCAAGTATTTCAGTTGCATTTTGTCATTGTTCTAGAAAGCATGGTGCTTTAAAAGACATGTGACTTTTCTCTGTCATATTTCAATGTTTCGTCCTCTCTTGACTCTTAGAAGGAAACTTCAGCTATTAAGGATTTTCCTGCGACTAATAAGAAAAATACGCATTTACCCTTATTTCATTATACTCGCTCTGTTTTTGGCTGGGGCATTTCTAATGCTGGCTTACGATTCTAACGCACCGATATTTTCTTATTAGCGATATTCAAGGTGGGCAACGACTATTATTAAAAATTCTGAAACGTTTTTCGTGAAATTTACAGTGGCTTTTTCCACTCAAATCAAAATGCCTAATTATAAATTATATTCACTCTCACTCGTCGTAAATCCTTTTACTCTGCTAATGCTTTCTCTATATGTTTAAAACCTATTTGTTTTTAAATACTTTATTACAATATCTAGGAGCAAACGCGAATAAGAAAAAGCCTCCAGTTCTAGTATATGTGAGAAGTTTTTTTCTATTTCATAAACTGTAGCTTTGGTACCAGCTGGAGATACTAGTTGTTATTTAGTACCCGAATAGGTGATGCGTGCTTGGACAGCTGACGGCTAATTTTGCCTATGTAGAGATACAGGACGCTTCAATACATTGTCCTGACATCAAATATCAAGTGTGTGTATGCGTCGAGTGGATAAGCTTGTGCAAAAAAATCCCACGAAATCTTTAATAATTTTGCTGTTTCCATAAGGCGTTTACTTAAAGTGTAAGTAAATTTGCATTAAAGACTCAGAACTCAGGCCGACGCATTATGTCGAAAGTAATTCAGTTTAGAGTCCCATGTTTTCATAAGGATGCTGTCGTCATGTTAGAAACTACTATGCAAATGTTGTGTCGTTTTTGAGATACTGGACAGTCGCTGGAATAAACTTACGGGAACGAAAATGCGAATTTTCGGCAAAAAACACTAATGCTTCACAGCCGGCAAGGTTTGAAATATATTGTCTAGCATAATTTCACGCTTCTGAAAGTGTTGCTGTGATTAATGTTGGTAGGTAAAGCCGTTACGACATCAAAATTCAATTTCCAGGTCTAGCTAAATAAGGGTAAAGTTTTTAAAAGCATTATTATTTTTTAATGAATTTACCTTGCTTGTTAATATCAAGCAGATGGCTTCTTGTGTCTATAGGTATTTAGCTCTCGCCTTTTTTCTTCCCTTATCAAGTACACGCTCGTATATAACAGGAAGTCAAAACCCGTTCAAATGTCTAGTGACATTTATTTATAATAAATCCCTTCGGATTCATTCTAAGTTAATTACCATCATTGCGGTACAACCTTGCCCTAACAAGGCGTCTTCAGAATCAGCTTAGTTGTTACCGCATCCGAACATAACGTGATACTATTGATACAGGCGGCTTTCACGAGCCAACACTACTTTCCTTACAAAACCTAGCATACCAATTGCATTTTTTCGTGCCTTTTGTCCCAACAAAAGAGTCCTAAAATTTAGTCAAGCCATATGGATAAGACAGTTTCATTCTTCCATAGGTAAAAACCACTACTGGCAGATTTTCGCATTGAATACTTTGTACTGCACGACGAGCACGGCCTTTTCTTGATTCCTAAAAGTTCTTGTGACCGTGGTGAACATGATACAACCAATGTTACAAATGAAACGTATTTTCGGCATAACTTAAACAAGTAAAATGTGCTAACCGTTCTTCCGTTCCAAGTTATCAAGCACAGATCGAACTTCGCGTCTTCTGGTCGCCACTGCTGTTATCATCATTATTCTATTCGTTTGCTGCAGTTTGTCTTCTCAGTTTGCTGCCTGCATCAACTTTATTTGTACCTTACCATCCGTCATCCCACAATTTCCGCACCCTTTGGGCCAGCCTGCTCCGTCTTTTTTAGGCCAGTCTACTTGACCGCCGGCACCCGTCTGCCTTCCCGTCCGCACAATGCGCCGGTTTCGATAATTGGCAAGGGCATCTGGCGAACGACAGAAGCAGCTGCTATGAGTGGCAAGGAACGAGCTTTTAAATTTCAAATATGCCCATGTCGGAATGGCAGTGGTATTAAGGCCACCTAAATAGGTAGGATATGCCAATGGAATGAAGATGGACTGCGTTAAGAACGGCTGGTTTCATATCCATTGTTGAGTTAGTCGCACGGCCTCAATCAATCAACAAATCATACTTTTGCCCATCAAAAAGTGTATTGCTCTGTGTTTGCTTTGCTTTCAAACACAAATTGTTATCTACAAGAGCCTTCATTGCTGGGCTGTTGTCACTTTTAATTATTGGTGTATAAAAGGGAAATTTCTACCGTGTTACTTACTTACTACTGTCAACAACAGCGGCAGAAGTAAATATTATTTGCCTTTTTTCTAGCCAGTTGTAGTAACATGAAGCGTACTGAGAAACAGACGTTTTGGCTCATCCAGATTCTGCGCGCAGGTGACCTCATAAAACCATATGTTTACTTGAGTGGGTTATCTTGTTTGTTCAATTATTGGAAAATGGTAAATTACAATTTAAAGTTACTTTACTAGAATCATTAGGACGAGTATCCTGGTAATCTGTTTGAAGAAAGAAAGCGTTACCCTCACCGATCAGGTGACCTAATGCACTTTTAGTTACACAATCATTTAGCTCTACCCAGATATATGATCGATAGATCGATCCATGTAATTTTTCGGAATCAAAGTCTTCTTGGGATAATACACCCTCAGTAAGATAGCACTAACATAGAACAATATACAAGAACATGAACATTTATAAATAGCTCACAGGGTTTAGACGGCTGAGCTATTTATAGAACGAGGCAATGCGCGGTCAAGATAAGAAACACATAGGGGACACACAGTGCAGCGATTTAACACGGTGGATACCGATAGTGTATACTAAAAATACTAAAAAGCTAAATAAATACACTAACATATTTTAAAACAGAGTGTCAAAAATGAGAAAAAAAAAAAAAAAAAAAACTATGAATAGAACACTCGATCCAAAGCAAAATTAAAGAAGAATTAAGCAGAATCAATCAGAGCACGTCACTAGGTGATTCAGGAAACATGGCAAGCGTATACATCGTACCATTAGACGCTACTTTGGCAGCCATCCTGGAGATGTACGGGGGTAATAATAATTGTAAATGAAGCAATCGAAAACTAGAAGACAGGCGGAAACGTCGGAGAGAGCGGAAAAGCTAGACTTGGAAGTCCCAGCAGAAGATAGTGCCACACTAAGTGGGATACTGTACCAAAGAAAATGAAAAATCAATGAAGAATTATATCGAGAACACAACAACGAAACTAGCTAAGACACAGGCCCAGACCTTATTTTTCGAATCACTTACTAAAGGATTTCATAAAGGACAAAAGTGACATCAACAGGAACAGAACTAAAACAAAGAAGAGAAGTAATAAGAAAAGAGTAAAAACAAAAAAAAAGTTAAAATCATTTTCATAGAAAAGGACCAGCTTATCAAGAAGATGCTCAAGACACAAAGGGCACAGGGGTTACAAAAGCAACGGAAGTACTTCGAAGACAACAAACTGATCGGAATAAAAGTAGGAACAGCATAGCGATCGAGGATGCAAATGCGTCCAACGACAGAAAAAATAATTAAGTCAAATATATCAACCATGTTTACCTAACTGGAAATGACAATGAATATGTGATAAACAACGTGAAGATCCTTGGGAACAATCCGTTTTTCTCTAGAAATATACATCGTAGTATTGTCGCAGAACTTAACAAAAAGTGCACCTTACAAGATTAAATAAGAGACAAAATAGATGATGCTGCGCAAGTAATTGGTTAGGCAAGACTTAAAGGAAAATCTGATGCGGTCAGAGACCGCCTAAATCAGAGTATTTGCAGTACACATCTCACCCGACTGTCGCCCGCATTACTTTGAGTAATTTCTAGCTGAGCTGTATTCCATTATGTAGACCATTAAACATAACCCAGTTCTTATCTGAGACTAAAATTTGTGGGTTCAGAAGAGAAAAAAATGAGATGATTCTAACTTACTGGCTAGTATTCAAGGGTCTCGTGGTAATTGATTGCGTTTCGTTTGATGCGGGAAGCCAGTCGCTAGTAATCTATCCGCCTCTCTCTAAAAACTCTCCCTCTCTCTCTCACGCAAAAATTCAGAAAGCGGAAAGCGCTAGACGAGACTGAGAACTCAACCCATTTACTACATAACCTTCAATACGCAAATGAAGTGCCCAAAAGAAAGAAACAGATTTTCAGCGTACAGGATGTTTCGCATAGAAACACTAGTGAATTAATGAGGATGCTTACCGTTCGATGTGAGAAAGATGCCGTGATAACTATAGAAGTAAATTCGTTCTAATCCTAATACGTATATGTTTGAGATCAAAACCCAGAATGATGAATAGAAATTCTATTTAGGGTGTACAAGAGAAAAACGAAAGTTACATTTCTAGAAGCGCCGATTATTGGCTTCAGCGTCGCACCCTTACAATGATGCATTAGAAACATTCAGACAACGTATCAAAATTGAAATGAATAAAAATGATTTTTTTTATCTGTAACCAAGTGTATACGACAGTTTTTCTTGAGTTTAACACATAATCGTCATGAAAAAAAAACTAATATCACCTAGACTATAGAAGCAGCTTTGCCATTGCATATAAAGCGATAATAATAATAATAATAACACGCTTTCTTCACGCCTACGCAGTGACTAGACGACTCCCCTCAAATATTCCGGTATCTCCATTGCAGGAGTTATTCATTAATCTCTATCCCATGTGTGGGACTAGATACGACGAGGTAAAGGAAGTAACTTACTACTAGGTTCCCTTGTACGAGAAAGTCCTTTGAGAAAGCTACTTTAGATCGCCTGATATGTGCTCGTCGTATACTGGGGCTGATAGCAACAACCCGCTTTTAATCTACACCCAATTCCCCTTGATTTAGTCGAAAAGGTTCGGGCACAGATTAAAGTTAGACACTCGATAGGGTTGTCTGCATGTGATGCCGCACTGTCATGTGCTGTCACCTGACGTATCGCTTAGCGAACGTAAGACTCGATCTTTATCCTTAACTGGAAGATTTTAATTCATAATCATCGCTGGACATCACCGACCCGCAAGTCGGTGGAGTATGGGTTTAGACGACAGGAACAGGTGACCAAGCGCGTCTATTGTCTCCGAGTGCATTTCAAAATATTGCTGATAAGTACTGGCAGACGCTAATGCACACACCTGGTTCCGTAATTATTAAGATAGCTTTCAGGTAAGCAAAGGCGGCCATTGGAAACACATTTATTTGGCGGTACGCATAGTGGTACGAAATTTTCGGAAGGAGTACAGCTTAGTTCCACTTTTCCTGCTCTTCAACTCTATAATTATTTTGAGATACTTTGCCATTTGACTATGTAAATATCGAAGTCTCAGTTGGATCGTAGTTTTCGATTACTTGTTACGAGTATGACAAAACGCTGTCGGGCAATTACTTCGTAATGTCTATGGACAAGTTATAGATGTCCGTATGTACCGGCGACATGTGCTATGCAGAGATCTATGAAAAAAGTGTCGGAATCTTTTAAAAAGCAAATTTACTTCAGTATCTAGTAACGGCCGCAGACGGAGGGTGGCACTTTCCAATTCTGACGGTAATACCAACTGCGTGAACAAATTAACTATCTATGTGGTGTCTACTGGAACAATTTAGAAAATTATTTAATTTTTAGAAGTATCTTAACCGTTTTTGGTACAGTGCACCGAATACATAATTTTCTGTACAGCATTATATATATACATAGAAATTTTCAAGCTAAAATTTTGAGTGAATAAAATTATATTGTTATTATGGATTATCGCGGTCTCAATCAAACGAATCTGAATCATAAAGCGGCTGAAAATTGAATTATCTATTTGAAAGCTTCCGGAGTAGTTCCGGAGAGCTATACTTCCGGAGTGGTTCAAAAACCTGCAAAAAGGTTATACTTAGCTGCCTTTCGTACCTTTTCCCAAATCAACATGTTAGGTAGCGAATGCATACTTGACGTATCTCCATAGCCTAACCTACGTAAATTTAGTCTGTCGTTCTAGTATTCATATTGGGACTTTTCGTAAATAACATGGTGTATTTTTTGAGATTCGAAGCTTCAGCAAAGGAATTCTGTTTTGAACTTTTAAGAAGCTCATAAAATTATCAAAGTAATCGTATACAATCATCACTGAAGACAACGTAGACCCAATTGTTACGCTATCCACAAAGGCAATTTATTTACTTACGAGAGTTGAAAAGATGTAATAGTTTAGAGATTTGGTCGCATGATATAACAATAAAAACCAAATAGACGTTTTGATCATTTGTTTGTGCTGTTTGAACCAAGTTAAGAGCTTAACTTGACCCAACGCGGAACTAAAAATACTCTTTGCACAATCGTGCGAATAATTTCCGCTTGCGTTGTAAGATCTATCGTAGATAATATAGTACGACACATGAAAGGACATAAAAGCGCAGAAGATCGGGTATTGAGGTATGTCCAACGGTACTTACATAAGATGAATAAACCCACCCTGAAATGTTCTACCTGACATCCAAGGTACGAATGTAAGCCAAAAGAACAAACACACACGCAAAACATACATAGGCACCATCAGAAAGACCAGGTTGGTCTGACTCTGGGTTCTTTCTGGGTTTATTATATGTAGTAAATACTCATAACTATAATATTTCCGCCTAAAATATTTCTAAATCAGCATCGGGAAAGCAAATCTAGATGGCACTAAAGGAAAAAAACACGCGCACTAAACACCTACACAAGTGTACAGTAACGGATTTATGCGCGCGTATCGAGAAAGACAGAAATTCTAATAAATTACTAACAGGGGGCGCTAATCTATTTTTATACTAGTCGCGTAAACGTACGGTAGGACTTCCTTTCACTTCGTGGTAATTATGGAGCACCATGGTGTGCGCATTGTCATACCAATTGTAGATAACAAACGCGCTGCCAGTTCAGCGCTTGAAAAACTTTTAAGCTGATTTTAATAATCAGGGCACAAGTAATAAAGCTATGTTCAATAGCTGATATCGTGGTTGCTATGGCGTTTCATAGGTTTGTTGGAGAAACTACACTCAAGTCCGCCACCAACTCCGGTTAAGATCATAAAAGAAACAAATCCTTGATGCTAAATCTAAAATGGGCAATTCCCAGAGCTTATTCACATAAAATAAATGACTAGTAGTACTAAACATAAAAAACGGCACAGTAAGTGATGAAT
This sequence comes from Varroa jacobsoni, assembly GCF_002532875.2. NCBI lineage: Eukaryota > Metazoa > Arthropoda > Arachnida > Mesostigmata > Varroidae > Varroa > Varroa jacobsoni. The sequence goes on along the minus strand of NW_019213294.1, from coordinate 248,723 downwards.
ACATGAAAATAACCAGATAATATTTATTTACCTCCATGTACAATACAGTATATTTATGCTATATAGTATAATATACATTTTTACATAATTTATCTGTAGCAACCTTTGAGGTACTTCCGTTTTGGGCCATTATGAAGACATGAGTGATAAGAGGCATCAATCAGAAGCATCGAAGCGAACTCTAATGGTAGTTTAGGCATCCGAAACGTTACTTCTTAGCCCTTCCATCCACCTCCACCTCCTTTGATCTTCGTGATAATGTAGGACTTTCCACCTCCGCCCCCTCCACCATGCCAACCTCCGCCCCCTCCACCGGACCAGCCTCCGCCGCCACCGGACCAGCCTCCGCCCCCGAGTTTTTTGATGATGTAGGTCTTACCGCCTCCGCCTCCTCCACCGGACCATCCACCCCCAGACCATCCACCACCACCTCCTCCGGACCAACTGCCTCCGTAGCCCCCGCCTCCTCCACCGCCAAGAGATTTAATTATGTAGGTTTTGCCATAGCTGCCGCCTCCTCCTCCAGACCAGCTGCCGCCTCCTCCGGCCCAGCCACCGCCTCCTCCGGCCCAGCCGCCGCCTCCTCCGGCCCAGCCGCCGCCTCCTCCGGCCCAGCTGCCGCCTCCTCCTCCTCCGGACCAACTGCCTCCACCACCACCTCCAATAGACTTAACGATGTAAGTTTTACCACCTCCGCCCCCTCCTCCGGACCAACTTCCGCCTCCTCCTCCGGACCAACTTCCGCCTCCTCCTCCGGCCCAACCTCCGCCGCCACCGCAACGGGCCACACCGACTGCGACAGTGAGCACTAACTAATGGTAACAAAAAGAAACGATATGAAAACAACATACAATCCCACTTAACGACCGGGTCACGTGTGGCCTGTATTTTTGTAGGATTACCTAGAGAGTTGTAGATCTAATAAAATAACCAGCACCTGAATACTTCACTGATACGGGTTGCTTGTAAGGCGCGCCGCTAGGTATTGTCTTATCAAATGAAAAATCCATCAGAGAGCTGCTCCAGTACTTGAATGTACGCCCGTAAGGTTAAGCAACAGTTAGATGCGACTCTACTCGAATTTTTCAGCTTGATTGTATCGTGGCCTCATACCGACCAACGGTGTGCGTGATGACAGGGCGCAATGTGCGACACTCACCAATGCCTTCATTGTTGCTAGTATGCTGCAGCTGTATGTCACAGGTAACCAACTTGACACACACTTATATTGCCGACTGGAAAGGGCACGTGGCGTTGTTTACAAACTTTTGCTTTCTCCTGCCAAGGTCACGAGATTGGCGGACTTCTGGACCCGGGCGAAGCTTTTGCTGCTTATAGAACCAAGCGAAAACCCTAGGCTTCAAAACTTGCTTGCGCGCACCCAACAATGGACACTGGCTGAGCAACGCGTCGTAAAACGTCTACTATGCCGGTCTGCGGGGACCGTTTTGCGCCCGCCTTCGAGCGATACATCATGCCAGATGCAAGCGGCCAAATCAAAATATCGCAGCTGACTAACGCGCCAGCTCCTCGCCTCTTTGCCTACCATCTTTATCGCTGCGATCGTCACTCAAAATTTGGTAACCAGCATTGGCCTTTCATGGTTAATTTTTTGACTGCTATTGCAGTTAGTTATGCCAGGCCTGCATGCGTCAATTAAGGCGCCTAATAGGTGCTCATGTAAGAAGACAGAAAAGTCTTCTTACATGAGCACTAAAACCTTTCCAATCCTGATCTCTGCTTGTGTCAGAGTTCGCCGCGTCTGCGGCAAGGGAATGAACGACATGTCTGTATGACGAACAGGATTTGAGGTAATGGAAAAAAAAATACTCGGACATTTTGTTTTAGTTGTATGTGCTGCTAATCTTGACCAGCTGTAGTCTCCATTTGAATTGGTCCCGTTTCTACACGTACTAAATTAGATTTCGACTGCGTGCTCCAGCGTAGAAAAGCTCTAAAAATAGAGATCAGTTATTGGCATAGTGTGTGGAGTAATGCTAAAGCACTAGGGCAATGAATACTAAGACGATTGATTAGCACGCCTATTGAAAAACGCTGTTCTAGGCGCTGCCATACAAGCGTACAAAATAAGAGCTCGTCCATAAAAAAGGTGAATATTGAAGGACAACATAATCGTCAGCATCATCTGTAAATCACCCAACACAAGATTACTTTTGTTCAGTAGAATATGCCACGTACCGTCTGACGCAGCTCCAATGAGGCAAGCCGTAAACATGATTTGGCCATTATCGATTCCGATTGTAGGAGTATGTAACCATTGGTGGAAATGCACCCTGTTACGCTGTATAACGCTAAACGGACCTAGTTCAAGTAGGAAAGCTTACAGCATTTGTAAAGGCTAACAAGCGATCTTCATATCAGACTGGGCAGAGGACGGATAACACCGAACATTCGAGATTACGATGCATCCAGTCCCATCCGATTACTCAGAGTTGTCAAATTATTCATCAACCACGATGCCAACGCAAGTAAATACCGTATTATGTAAAACAAGTTGACCATTTACTGATCTGGGTTGTACTTCTAGTTTTTGCTATACATTAAACAACGTACTATTGTCCACCAAAGCTGTTTGGTCGTACTGCGATCTCGTTAGGGCAGTACGTTGGAAATTCACGAGACTATCGTAACTCAATAGACGGCATAGATGTGCTCATATTTTTATTTGGCATTTCATGAAATCATATGTTGATACAATGATGGGCTTGTGTACGCGGGCGTTAAGTTGGACAGTACAAATTCGGGCGCTTACCGATCGCGACAGCGTATAAACGGGTTAGCGTTTGACTGCAACGGATTGAAGAGGTTTAACAAAAGGTAGCTCGTTCGAACTTTGTTCTCCCGCTGATTTTTTCTATATTCAACGCTTTCTACGCTGTATCCGAACCGGTCGTTCTGAGATGTATCTGCATGATGTTTATTACTTGACGTTATTAGTATTTCGAAGTATCTCCATAGATTTTAATCGGGATAATTATAGACGGTACTCATAGAGATACTATGCGTAAGGCATATTTTCTTTTGAGCAAATTAAATATATTGAAGATAGTTGAAATCGAGCTGTCAAGCAAGGCTAACAAAACATCGTTGAATCGTCTGCGCGTCTAGAAAATGATTGTCATGTTTGACCTGGATAAACACAACAGAAACCTCGGGGCAGACCCTACAGTACGTCGGATGCGCACCAATTGAGCCTTCTGCTGTCATTTTAGCCCGTAATCCAGAGCCGACGGCTCTTCACGAAGTTCCAATCGAGGTGCCCCCTACCCACCATCATTTGCTCTTAATCAAGCCCGAATGTCTCTGGACAGCTTTCATTTCTGGTAAACGAGATAGATGAGTGGTAAGATCAGACAGTCTTTTAAGGCCTTGGCTGATTTTGTTTGCTGACCGTCATCCTGGATATACATTTCTGTTGATAAATTCTTTACGGTCCTGGTTATTTTTAAGATAATACAGCGGGTTTCGTATGTATACACTGTTTAACGGCTCGTAGCTGTCTGATTGTCCTTTGTTTTTTAGGACGTAATTAACTGGAGATAGCGAATGGACCAAGACTAACTCTTGAACAAGGAAAATTTTTTCAGCCGCTATTGTACGTATAAGTGTGGGAACGTAGTAGAAGTACTAAGGCAATATCGCAGGGAATTTTAACCAGATCCACCTGCTCGACTTACAATGAATTAGACAAAATATTAACTAAAAACGGATGAAACTGTTCAGGATTTTCATAGACGTTCCGAAGGACGAAAAACGCCGACGATCTTCATCAGCCACGAAAGAGTGCTGGTAAATCATTCAAATATCTCAAACAGCTGTAAGTCACTCAAGTCGTGAACTTAGCATTCGCAAGTTAAGCGTATATCGCATTTTAAATCACTGTAAATGGAAAATGTTAAAGTTCATTAATGGTACATGATATCAATAAAGATAATGCGGACGGATAAAAGCAGCTTTGCGAATGCTGTTTGGAAAACTGCAGGCAGGACGTATAATTTTCTGGGAAGATCGTGTGGAGCAGTGAAGGCCACCAAAATACCCTTGCTCTTGCCCAGACCGTACGCCAATGTACTTTTTCTTATACCTGTACATTAAAGATAAAGTACACACCAGAAAACTGACGGCAGTAAAAATCGAAAACGAGCAACGATGCGCCACAATATTAAATGAAATGTCTGTTGAGGTTTATCTACCAATAGCCCACCGTTATCAGCAGTATATTGACTAACAAGGCAATGATGCCAATAGAAACGAACCTTGTCTGTAACAGGAAAAGCTATATACTTCGTTACTTTGTAGTTGAAATATACGTTTGCGAAAATTGAAGCCTTAATCATTAAAACTGTCCATACATTCGGAACATCCTGGATGGACAGCCGTCTATTTTCGTATAGAATTTTGCTCGGGCGTTATAGTTGTCTCGCACTGTGACAAGCAAGGCTTTTTCTCCGCATGCTCGGTAGACAGAAATACGCCCGTAGATCTAACATATACAAATACAAGATAGTAATAAAGTTTAAAGCCAAGAGGCGTCCGAGAGAATCGTGTAGGGTAGTGATCAGCAATTAACATTAGAAAATCGTCACTATAAGCCTTCTTAGCTATCATGCCTGGCGTTATTTCTCCGTTATATATACGTTTGTCAGCCGAATGGCTTATTTAAACGGTGGTGGAAATCTACGTGTCAGCGGTGTGTGTACTAACGTCGCCGGACTATATCCTAGTAGGCTAGTCTTCGTAGGACAAAAATAAATTTTGTTCAACACGACATATATA
>NW_019213294.1:211776-243826 GCF_002532875.2 Varroa jacobsoni | reverse complement strand
TATGTTCAAGAAAAAAAACGATATTCAGAATCTGAGCTATTGTCTATGATGACTCGTTTCCAACGAGCAAAGTCAAAGGATATAAAATAACCAAATATAATGATTTTAATGACCAGCCAATGAGATATGTCGTCCTTATCCGATTAGATCACCCAGTGGTGTCTAGAGGACTTCGTGCTGTTTACAAACCAGCTAAATTTTTTTTATCACCGGAGTTAAGTCACAGTTTGAAAGCAACGGAATTACTGTTTTTGGACAAAGCGCCCCGAGACGAGTCATCCAATGAGTTAATACACACACACACACACACACATAGCCATTATACATATACAGTGAAACTTTATGCGACGGTTCTTCCGACTTTTTAATGTATTCGAAAGGATACAAAGCCGTCCAGAACATTTCTGATTAAGTTACAAGGCGAGTTGAAAAACTATTATAGAGGGCTACGATCTTGGCTCACGCCCAAAGCCATCAAATGGAGTCCATGATCAACAGCAATCGGACAGTACTGAGTATAGAAAAATGTTCTTTGTAAAAGCCATCAAGAAATTGCAGAAAGAGACCTTGAAACGTACTAGTCAAAATCCATTTGTCATAAGAACGTCTACGGCACGATGGCGCTCAGAAACAAGCACGGAACTCTAATAGCGGTTGCAACGATAAGTTTATTTCTTACTAGAAATTTTCGTATTTATACAAAATCATAGATAGCGCAACATAAAGATAAATATATCCGGAACGTTTTTAGCGATCAATTTAAGCAGCTATACATTTTTCCACAAATAGGTCATAAGCTTTTTACTAACACCATATAAAATATGTGATGAAATTGTTTTTTAGTAGTAAATTATGTTTATAACTATAAGTAGCACAAAACGATTCAGGCTCGAAAAAACAATCGGTGCACACTTGTTTAAAAACTACCCCATTTCACGAACTGGCAATGAATAGCGACATATTGTTTGCTTTATATCTAAATAGCGTCTTCATATAGCACCGCGTTGTAAAATTTCAAACATCTATTTATGTCGCCGAATTTTGTTCAATATCAGTATCGGTTTTAGATTTGTTGCTCACACTGTACCTTCAGGAAATCTTTAATTGCCATCTAGGTGTGTTTTTTTTTTGCCCCGTCCGCTGGCCTTCGACTATACCAATTTCATCCACTTAACTATGTGTATCGTTGTTTCGTGTTTCGGGATGCACAAGCTCTGCAGAATGTACACGTTTATGTGAGATTATATTTCTCATTCTAAATGCAATGATTCTGTCACTCTTAGTAAAATAGATGTACTAATTTGACATTGTACTGTAATACCTATAGCATTCCAAATGCAGGAACCAAGTTGATGTTCTGTCTAATCACTTCAACGATTTCCGCTTACCCTTAATGTTGAGCTCTGCGGGATCAAGGGAACCATGTCTCATATCCGCGTGTCTATTAGAAAGTTCGGATGTCGGCCCGACTTGCAGAAATATACCGTTACGCTGCTTATGTAAGGCTAGAAGGTTCTTACGGCAATTTTCGTCTACCTAACGATTTAAGGTAAAACAAAACGTTAACCCCCCCCCCCCCCCGAATAATACCGTTATAGAGGGTTCGCTGAAGACTAATGTCTCCCAAATCGTTCTCAAGTTTTCACACCGAAGTGAATATGTTCACTATGTTTTCAATCTTTATCATCACTGCTTTATTTATGAAAAAAACATAATCCCAAACGTAAGTTCTCGAAGTTGTATCGATCGATATAAATTGTAAAAGTGCTTATGAAAGTGACTGCAGGTAGAAATGATTTTTAAGAATGAACTAAAATCTCTCAACGGTCAGAACTAGTAGTAACGGCGCGCCTTCACCTGGCTTAAGACGCTTCATTGGGTACTCTTTGAAGAAAAAAAGCAGCAGATAGTTCAACAACACATTAACGGTGAAAGCCGAAATGTCCATCAAACGCTTGCGATGTACGCGCAATCAAATATAAATGTATGCTAGCCGTACGCGTAACAAATACACCAGAATGGTGGCAAAGATAAGCACTACTGGAGAGACGGTGAAGTCCCACAGCTCTCGCCTGAAGTTGGTTAAGCAATAAAAACGCTTCTTTGGGATTCGCTGGCGAGGCTGTGAGGAATTTTCGACATGTTTATTTCAGGATCTGTTTACATGCGATTTCAGGATCTGTTGATTGTAAAGGAACCTGTTTTTAAAAGTGCGAACATTTCGTCGGTGTCATTCATGAAAAGATTCGTTTGTATTTCATCGGTAAAATTATAGGCCCATCTATTTCAGCGAGTAGGGTTGGACGGCTAAATGTGTTTGAAAAAACGAGGAAGTGCCAGGTCGGATCTCGTCATTAAGCTGTAATCGTGCAAGACGTGTAGTTCCAAAAAACTGCCGACCTTACGTCCAGTGATTCAAGATCCGCGGATAGCTTTGACTCAGTCATTAATATATGGTCAATTTGATATCTGTGCACCCGAAATGTTCGTGTTACTGAATAGTATCCTGCTTACGTATTGCTTGGTTCCATAACCTGAAAACGTTTGTTCTGTCCTCCATGATCTAAGCGTTACAATCGAATACTTTGCTAAAGTTAATCATGGCGATTACGTCCCATAGACAAAAAGAATTCATGTATAGGTGACTATACAAATATACTTGTCCGTACGAGCCTAACTGAATTCCAGCCACTTATTTGTTTCAGCTTAACAACCACTCACAGGTGAAATGCACGAAGAAGAAGAAAATATTTTTTCGGCCTACAAACTTTCGGCACACCTGCCCCTGTGGAGGGCCTACTGTGATCCTATGAACTAGACACAATTACATTGCAATACCAAAAACTCGAATTCCGCAAAAAAAAAATAGTTCTTTTTTTTCCACAAGAATGTATTGGGAGTTACTTGATTAGAACAACAATGTCGAGAACAGGTACATTTGTTTTAACCGGTGTAGAAGTATAGCGTTATATTGGCATTCACAATGTATATTATCGCGTTGTTTCTATTTAGCACGCCCAGTTATCTGAAATGACATACCCGTAGTTATGGGCAACTCCGCTATATGGAATACAAGTCTGTGGTTCCCAAACATGGGTAATCAGCTAGAAAGCTAGAGACCGTCTTTTTTTAAGACATGAATTATATACCTCGATACGCCTTCAATTCGATTTATTGAAGGAACCGATTTGTCGGCATCCACTCGGTCGGCAGCCTAGGTTGATATGCACAGGCACCTAATATTTGGCACAGCCCGGGAATTTTTATATACGGAAATATCCTAGGATACGAGCAACTGTAATTAACAACCTATATTCCCGTCCCCAAACTGTAACTAGAAGTGCAAACGCTGTTCTGGGAACGTGTTGTTTACGACTGATGCGTTATAGAGACGAAAAGACCATCATCTAAATCAAATAAGCTACCTCGAATTGCGTCATGTGACAAACCTAGAGTTCTGTGCTAGTCAATAGCTAAACCATTTATGTACTGATAATTGACAATTGTGGTTCGACCGGTGGAATATTCTTTCGATCGCTTCGGTACAGATGCAGTACAAATCCATAATTAAAGGTGTTTCATTTGAGGACGCTTTTTCCTAGTAGATGAAAAACCGCACGAAGAAGGTTCGGCTTCTATTTGAGCCCGTAGTGTTTGAATGACAAGAATGATTCGTTCAGCCTGCATTTCCCAGAATGGTCCATTTGGGACAGTTAGTACTATTATATATATATATATATTTATAGCTTTATTTATTCAGATATGTAATGCGTCGTTGGCGGCACTAAGACAGCGACCACTCGTTTTTTCAACTGAAGTCTTGGCCTTCTAAGCCATCGCGTTGATAATACATACATATTCTTAGTTGGAAATACTAGTTGAATGATTTGCGATACGGCCTAATGTACAAAGGAACGAATTATTTGCAGGATTACAAATGAAACACTTAAGCTTTTTTGTTTACTGACTGAGAGTTAAAGTTCCTCTTTTTTCTATGTACGATACAGAGTAATGACATTCGCTTTATCGTCGTACAGGGCGAGGCACTCAGATACAGGCAAGCCCTGGGAAGCCGCGTCTCGCAGCTAACACGTGCTTATTTGCTATTCTCTGTAGTAGAAAACAGCCAATTTTCTTCTAGAAGAAAACAGCAAACTCATGTTTGCTCAAATCCTGTTCAGAGATCAGTTATTATCCAATATGGTCTGTAGAATAAACGTCCGCCAATACTATAACCTTCATTTTACCGTAAATTGGCAATTCACGTTATTTTTGGTTTTGGTGCGGTCTTTGAAAAGTTCGAGAAAGATTTTCAACAAAAATAGAAAATCACTAATGGAATTGGACTTAGAAGGCTCGGAAGTCGATCATCATGGTTCAAGAAATCTTTTTTTTTATTCAGTTCGATCATTTACATAAAAACACAACGACAATTTCACCGAGCAGAATATGAATTAACAAATTGGGTCACCTACCTTAGCTTCTGTGGTTAACCTTTTTGAAACTTTTCGGGTCTCTTCAATCTCTTCTTATTATCGCCCATTTTCAGCCTTTACATTTTTGAGCCTTTTCATTTGCCACCGCCTAAAATTCAATCATGCATGAATTTTTTCTTCTCAGCGTACTTGAGTGACACTTTAACACGTTTGCATCTACCAATGTTTTCCCGTGCACGATTATTATTGAAAAGTTATTTGCGGATTAGTGAAATAATACTCTAAAAATAACTTGTGGGTGCTATAAGTCCCGAATCGAACATGTCATCTTACCTTCCTCATGACTTATTACCATATTGAATAAACATGCCAATAAAAAATAACATTCTAACATAAAAAAATAGCACTTCATGCAAAAAAGAAACAAATTTCTAACGATACTAATTTGCTTGCGCCGCATTTCTTGGCAATCTTCTCTCGTTCGTCGTTTGTATACAAAGGTTTTCGTGTTTTTCACAGAAAAACTTAGGCAATCGATGTGTACCACATTACCTAGTAACTTACGTTTCGCAGATTTTCTATGAGCTCCAGTTATAAATAGTGAGTAAACTTGTGTTTTGTGGGCTGAACCGTTTGATCGGATAGAATCAGTTATGACAACCGAAACGAAGCGTTTATGAGAGCGTGTTCTAAGCGGAGTTTTTCTATCCCGTTCAGTAATCACTCTTACTGCGGTCCTTCCCAGTTTTTTTCTTAAATCTATGTGAGCAGGTGTGATCGGTACCAGGCATCATACAGGTTTGTCATGACTAAGATCGGCCATCGTTGCTCCGTCAATAGTTTATGACGGCCCACTTTTTTTGCTAACGTCTAAATGACAAGGTAACCGTTGCATTCCAACGACCTAATTCTTTACGGTAAACCTAGGCGCGCTCTGAACGTGACCGGCTATAATATTCGTGCTATTATCGGTTCAGCGTTCGTACCTACACAGGAAGTTGATGGTGGGTACATTGTCTCCTCTAGAAAACACGCATACGTCGGAATATTATATATTAGAGTGACGTTGCAAGCGATGCCGTTATTAGCTCAGGACTTACCGCTAAACTGACTAGTGCAACCCATCTTGCTTACGGATACCATCGGTAAGGTTTTCGGATCTTGTACAGATAATCCCAAAGGCAGCGAACTCTAGGACCGTAATGTAACTATAATGCTTTTTAGAGGCTTTTGGGAAATCAATATGTACAAATTGAAACTTTTAGCTGACTGCCCGCACAGGACTCAGTGGTAGCAAATGATCTTCGGACTTCCATACACTTTTCTTGTAATACACTGGTTAAGGATGAAGTGAGTGGACTAAGATACGATCCCGTTATCGCACATAGTATAATATTAGTTCGGCAAGGTTCGTGTAGATTGTGCTGTATACCTGTTTATGTAATACACTTCGTAAAAATCGTGAACTTTGTTTTAGGATATGTGAAGATCATTCCACGTGTTCTATAATGTTTTACAGGCAAAAATGAAGGTTTTCTCAACTATTATGGTGTTTCTTGTCTTCGTGACAACTATTAGTAAGTTTATATTCACTTAGACTATATAATAGTAGTGTAACCTTGTGCTGCATAGATATGATGGGCTATTCAATACGACTTCAGCGATTTATGTTCGAAGCCTGATTTGAATTCCTACCTACGAGTACGTGAAATTAACGATTATTCTATTGATCTATTCATGTAAGTATACTAAGGTAATCAAATGTTCGGTGACGAACGGCAGACAAGTTTGTACCGAATATCGTTTAGCCAGGGCAAGGTTTAGAAGGCTGTGCCTTATAATATACGGGCAAAACGTTCAATTTTACTACGAAATTTAGTTGTTCACGTCTGCTAGCCTAAAATCAGCAGACGTATCAAAGAGAAACTATCTTGATAGCCGTATAGAATAGATCTAAAATAAAACGTTATCGATGCCTATTGTAGTTTTTTTATAATTCATAAATTGTTACATTTTTCTGACAATGCCAGTGGTTCCAGCGTCCCAGCAACAAACCAATGAGACCGGCGTATTGGATTACAGGAACGGAACTATCGTGTCTTATGGAAAAACTTATCACGTCCCTTCTGGATACCCACAAGGATTCGGCTGGTTAGTTAAGCCAAATGTAAATAGGGCGTTCAACGATGCGATCTTTAAACGTCGGCGATAGATCGGTGATGAGAAATATTAGGGCGCGTACATGCTGATATTTACATAGAACTCTCGTGAGTAGCCAATTACAGTAGAAGCATAATTATGAACCTTCGACAACAGATCGAACATGCTATTGAATGGCCGTTCGATGTTCCTCGGCTGCATGAATAAGTCAAAAAATGGAAAACCCTACGCCTTATATGTCGTACGAAGAGAAACAGGAACATAAAAATGTAAAAAAAAAAATCAAGGATGAAGTAACAATAACGATATCATTATAATCTGCGTGTCGTATGTGAATGCTGTAAAAACGACGTTGGATTAATTCGGTTTAGAAATTGGAAAAAAAATGCCCCTGTGAGCTTTTGTTATGAGCAGATCCATATGAGCACACTGACATACACCAGATACCCCGTCTGTCATCCACGGGGGGACATCCCTTACGGTTAATACAAAATGAATCTCTTATTTCCAGCTTTAAACATATGGTAGCAGAACAGCGCTAAAGGCACCATCTTCTATCCTACATAACCTAATATGTAGCATTTTATTTCACCCTGTACTTAACGTTCTGTCACGAATTAGGTGTCGTGTTGTGCCCATCGGATCAAAACTCTGCTAAATCTATGCTGCGATTTACTTATATTTAATAAGTATATGATCATTTTATACCATTCTGAGGATATAATTATATACTGTAAACACCTTTGGCACAATATGCTTATAAACTATTGTTAACAGGACGTCAAACGATTGATATATATAAAAATTTCTAGCTGAATAAAATTCGGTCGAGGTCATATCCTTTGTGTATTAAGGATGGCTGTTGTGGGTTAGCTATTAATATGACCTCTTTAGACATAAAACATTAACCTTTTGATTATATATATCGTCTATTAACACAAATCGTCTAGCGCATTGTTGCGATGCAGGTGGGGCTTGACAGTTGGCCTCTTTTACCCAAAGGCTTAGCTGCCCAAGCCATTGTGTCCACGTATACTTGTATATACTGACCAAGTAGATATAGCTACACTTGCCACCGCTTCATTCCCAAACCCATTCCGAACAATACAATATGCTCAGAAAGAAGTGTCTAAGTTGTGCATTTATCTAACTTACGCATTCTTCGCCGTTACCGTACATGAACCACTCGTGTCAACAACTTAAGTTAATTCTCGTAGCTGTGGAGATAATTGAGTTATTGCCCAAATCACTATTTTAACTTTCTGTATCAGCTGCGTTCGAATACAATCCCTGTCATCCCCAGAAAAAAAATCACCCGACACCTCACAGTCGGCAAGCGTTTCTTGGAAGCGAAACTCAAGTTTATTTATTAATCAGTAAATACTAATAGACGTGATTCACATGGCGGATGCCTAATACGCAATCGGCTGGTAATGCTAACACTGATTTGCCCCATAGGGCAGCTAACTGAGAAGTCGATGAGTGGCACAATTAGCACATTAGTTATGTATTTGCGTCATCTTTGAGTTATTGCATAGTTCCCGTCCAGGTGATAATTCAGAAAATAACGACGCTGGCATCATGAGCCGGTTTGACATATTGAGGTGATTCGAACTCGTACATTCCCGCAAAGGTTTTCGGAAGAGAGCTCCAATGGATGGGTGGACGAATGGAGATGGAAGAACTGCTACCAACAACGTCTGACAAGCATATAAAGGCTGCACCGTTACGAAGCCAAGCGCGTCCACCTCATAGTTCCCGCTGCAGTGTCCACACAACCTTGAAGCTAGATAGCTGCAAGGCACTCTATGACAAAGTCGGTCAAAGAAAACTTTTTATTTTACAGCTAAAACCGTAACGGACAATGCGGGGAGACTTAACAGCGTAGAACTGCCGTTGGGAGGTGCCTATTCGGAATCGAACCGGCATATGTATATATATATATACATACACACACACACACACACACAAAGAGGCTTTTGTACATACAATCAATCATGTTTTGGCGCGATAAAAACAAGCAGAAAGATAGTTTTTCTGAAGAAATTACTACTTGTAGCGTAGTATTTGTGGTTCCTTCATTGTTTTCCGTATGCTGCTTCCGTCCGCTAATTAAAACTAGAAAATACCGGTCGTAACGCCCAAAATAAGCATTTTATGCGTAATTACCAATCCAAAAACAAAAGTTTTCATCTTTTCTGGAAATCTATGAATTATGTACAGTCGCTGCTAGATCAACGTGTGATCGTCGTTTTTTCTGTTCCGAAATTAACAATGTCCTCCCGCCTTGAATTTGTGTGTTATTCGGCACGAGCGCCGTTTTATGTCAACTTCGGATAATTCCTTCCGCCGAATTTCACCGAATCACAAATTTTCATTTCCGACAACACGTAATTACGTCCTTACGTAATTACGTGCGAAGAAATCACAATGTTTATCTGGCCTTAACCAACTAATATTTAGTACCCATATGTAACCCGTGCATCGGCTGTTTGTTACCTATCGAGATAATGCATCAATTGAATACTATCGCATGTCCCTGAAGTACAACACTTTTGTTGTGGCAAAGTTCCGCTGTTGTTGGGTGTCGACTCCGTATCGTTGATAGAATGTTGTTGACGTTAGAGTACTCCACGAAACTGTAATTGCGCGACATTGGTGCCAAACAGAAAAGCGGAGTCATTTTTCCTTTTTCATCACACACGTATCCTGTTATGTTTTCTTCGCCCGTCATATGACCTATTATGCATCTTCACCCATTTATCTTTTTGTTACACAAAAGACATGCCGATAACGGGCACAACAGCAGAAGGCGCCGAAGCCAATACAATCAGCTGTACCGTTTGCTGTAGTTCAGGCCGAAACGGCTAGAACGACGTAAGCTCCAAGGGTAACAGCGACAGCTGATGACGGTCATGGAAGATAACGACTGCGAATTTAATGACAATCAACAATATCATAGCGGTGGCGGGCCGATTACACAACAGTCTTGATGTTCGAGACGAATCAGCGAACGGGTCAGCGAACCTTCATCTGTTTCGTCGGCCACTGTGCTCGATGTATATAGTTGTCAAATTCGAAGTGGGACGTGCGAAAAGAATCAACACCATTCGATTAACGGCTATTTTTCCCTTTAGTTGATAGAGATTAGTCGTATACCAGCGCGCCACCACAACGATGCTTGCGCGCATGCTGTCTGCGGCTGGAGGCCGTTCATCCTTGCACTCTACCGCCATTTTCCGTTTCATGTCCTGAACACTATCATAAACAAAGAATAGCATTCAGACTATCTAATACTTGCCGTGAATTATAACACAATCACTCGATTCCTTCCTTGTTGTGCTATGCGCGAGGTTACGTGTGTCATTGAAGTTAGAAATAGTGTTGAAAAAGCTAAAATCTATTTTGACATTAGTCTCATGTTCCTTGGGAAGCAGCAGCGGCGGCGGCGGCAGGAAAGTAGCGATGACGTGGCTAGCGCCAGAAGGAGAAATGCGCGTATGCTATTGTGTACCACGACTGCAAACAGTCGATCGCTTACAGAATCCGTAGACGGACACGAAACATCGGTGCAGTTGAACAAGTGACAAACAAGCAAAGGTAAAAAACGTGTACATGTAACTATAAGTGCGACCGTAGTTTGCGCAAACAGCATAGCGATCCCGCTTGTTCTGTTGGTTGCCGACTATGATAGTTATCTAACTCGTGACTTCGATTGTGATTAAGTTCTTATCTAAATGATAGCAAGGCATGCTTGTAGCTTCTCGGTCATAAATTTAACGGGTGCAGCTGGCGGGTTAACCGCAGAAGTTCAAGATCAGCCATTGTATCTGACCCGACAGCTGAACCCGCAGGTGAATGTAGACAGGTGGCAGCGGGTTACTGCAATAAGCACATGTATACGTAAGACATAGGCACAATGTGCCCGTTACCCCGGTGCCGAGAAACACACTTCATAGTTGGACTGCCGCGCTGCTAGCTTTTCATTTCATAGTTTTCATAGAGTCCTGCGTATGATTAATTCACGCCTGCATAAATAAAGCAACGACGATGCCTAAGGCCGGAGCGGCTTACAGACAGTTGCCGGCGGGTCGAAAAAATCGACGCCAACGTCTACAACTGCTTTAGCGTAAATCTCTCTGTCCACTCGTTGGCTATACCCTATAGCAAACTAGTCATACGGGGCGGGAAATTAACCAAACACCGATCGGCGGTATCATCCGTTTTGTTAGATCTTGATCGCTGGAAAGGTAAGAAAACACAAGAAATAAGAAGGAAATAAAACAAGCGAATCTTTGTCGGACGGGCGTCCGGCCTTTCGGTCGTTCCGCTGTCGAATGCTCCAACCAGAGCTATCGGTGTTGGTCTTCGCAGATGCAGAAGATCACTGTAAGGGACACACTCTGGCAAGAAGCTGATACGATACAGGTGATGTCACTTCAGCGCAGTGGTAATATAGGTTCCGCCATCTTGTAGACGCGCCATTGTCTGACGGGGGGGGGGGGGGGCTAAACGCACGAATTGGGGACGGATGCTAACCATGCGTACGTTTGTTGCGCATAGCATATAAAATCGCTGTTGGTAGGATGACTTTTAAAGATAGTTTTTGTTGTTTGTGAGCGAATTTCTGCGAGGCGAAAAGGGAGGGAATATCTTAGTTTAGATGTATGCAAACCTTCGTGCTATATCAGATTGTTATTTTTAACTAGGGTTTTTGATCTGCGTTGGATGTATATAGATTTTACAGCTATTATTATTAAAATCATTGTTGTAAGTGTAGGATCATACAGTTGCATGGATTTAATTCAGCTTATTTCTGCATATAATGCTCTTTCTAAGACTAAGTTGTGCAAGAACCATGTGGCCTTTAAAGTTTAAATGAATAATATAGCAATATCTATAAGGTTCTATCTATAAGGTGTAAGTATCTATAAGGTGATATCCCAAGCATTGCCCCTTAACAGCTTTTCCAGCCAGCTGAAGGTCAGAAGATCCAATTAAGTGAATAACTTTTAGAATGACATAAGTTTATATAAGCGGTGCCGTCTACTTCTTTCAGTTTTTATTCGTCGTTGCCGACGATACAATGTAAGCATCTAACCAACGTAAATGGATGTGTTTCTGCTACGAAGTTAATATCACGTCTGTTGGGTTGCCCCTATCGAAATGTTCCTCATCGCCTTGTTAGGCCCTCAAATAGGCAGGATTTTCCAGCAGTCATCAACCGTCAACGAAGTGACACGTGCGAAAAATGCTTAGCTACGAGCCTGAGGGCATGCGCCTTATGGCACTAGCCCTAGCAGTGTGCTAAGGGCCTGAAGAGCCTGAGTTGTGAGGCACTCCTGGCCGAGGGTTGACATCAAGGGAAAACCGGCCTGCATAGCACAAGAGTGAAATTTTGGATTGATTCTTTAATCGATTTCGGAGCGTACAGCTGTGATTCGATGAAGTCCTAAAATAGGCTGTCTTAAAACCAGTGTACAAGCATATATTGTATTGAAACGGCTTAAGGTATTTTCTCTTCCATAGCATTTATATAGTGATAGCTTACGCTCCCAGTCGAATAGATATATGAACTGATAACATTTAACAGCAGTCATTGTTGCAATGCCATGTGTTTAGTTTTTTAATTTGTTATCGTCCTTTCAAAAGCTTGTTCATACCTGCTTGTTAGTGTAGCAAATACAGCCAGCATCAGCAAGTCAGAAAGGGAAAATGATTTATATTCATTTGCACCTCATTGCTATCATGAGTTCTCTGAAAAATAGCTCAGTCAGAGATCGAAGCACTGACAGACTATGCACGCACATTGACGATCAGGCAAATGTGTCAAGGGTATTACGTTCACGACGCTGCTACTCATATCGGTCAGCATCCAGAGATACTAATGGATAAGTAATTTCGTTAAGTTGAAATACCAGGTCGCACAGCTTCGCTATGATTAACTGAGAAAGAAACAACACTACCGTGGCGGAAATAGGAAAGAAAAAATCATCCAAATATCTGTCCAGATATATATATTCTAGTTAACTTGCATATTTGTCGTTGCAATAAAATGTTTGACATGTCTATTTATTCATATGGGTACGCAGGTAAGTACGATGCACGAGCACGACAATCAGGTCTGTCAAATGTAGCTCACTGCTTACAGCAGTAGCCTGTGTTTTTCAGAGTGCGTCCGTTTTAAAGGACGTTCATTAATTGTTGAATGACAGCTGCTAGCAGGTATTCGTTCTCTATTCAAGATTGGGTTAAAACTAATCAACCCGTTCGCTCGAGACGAACTCCATTCAGACACGTTCAGTTTCCACATCCGAAAGACAACGCAGCCATCTTTAAAAATCTAGCTTCAACATGAACATGGTAACGCAAACACGCGTGTAAACAGTCATAAACGTCGAAAATAACACATTTACAATCTGAGTAAGTCTCAATTAGTCGTCATCGATTGCAGCAAGGATACACATACATACACTCGCAAGATGTCGATGATTGATTCGGCAGAGAGAATCAGATTTTCTATTGTTATTCTTATTGTCTTCAAAGAGGTCACACGGTCCGCGACGCGTTTCATGCAACAAAATACCGGCAAAAGCGTAGTACTCGTCGTATTCTGTCGTGACTCTACAGCTTGCGCTGCGGCCAGGGTCGACTGTGCTCATTAACGTTGTATGTTTCTGTCCGTCACGAATCGCGGCGTCTTGCGCTTGAACTCGACCTGCCGTCAGAAGCCGGCCCATCCGTCTAAACAAAAACGTACCCCTACACGTATACGTTATCAAGCAACAGTAGCCATAGAACGAATAGCCATAGCAATAATCTCAAAAATACAGGTTGTTTGTCCGCAACGAACAACCAAACCCCTCGTAGCCAGCCGTATCAGCCGGTGTACCAGTATCATCAATTATAACGTTCACAACAACAGCTACTTTAGGAGGAGAAATGTAGTCGTGTTCTCTGCCTGACGACTTGTCCATTGCCGCATTGGCGGTACTTGTAACGCCGTTGTCTTATTTAGCCAATAGCGTGGAGTTGCAATTATGACGTTCGCAATTACGTCTTCGCACGCCGTAAGCCATTTTCTGTCTTCGCGGTTCACGGATATGTACGGCCAGAGTTGTTTGCAATTACTCGACATTTTCGCAGCGTTGGCGGCATGATTAGACGTTACTAGTGCGTAGATGATTGACAGGCTTGATTTAAATTTCTATTCTACACATATTCCAGTGATGTTCATCACATCTGTCCTACTGGGTGCTTACGAAGCTGAGCCGGCCACGAAAGCCGCTCGTATTCATCGATGCTGGCATGACCGTTGTTGATAGAAGTCACTTTAATGATTGACAAGAAGTGACTTTTTACGCGCGTAGTCTCCGGCCTGACATTCGGCTCCGCGGCTTCAGTTTCGAAATGCTCAGTCTGTGTAAAAGTTATGGCAAAAGTTGTTGATTAATATGTTTGATTTCACTCAGCTTCTGCGTACATCATTGTTCACTTATGCTGAGCATAATGGCGATGAAATTAGTACTGACGGTAGTTCTTTACTGCTACTACTAACGAACTAGCTTGAAAGAATCAAGGTGAGCTGGGCGAAATTAGCAAAAGCCCTTCCCAGCCAGTGATAGTAGGATGGTAATGCATGCCGGCTCATGTGTAAGTCTATTTACCCAAAGCTAAAACCTGGTAGTAAGGCTGAAGGCTGAATCAAGGCTCGAAGCATCGAACCTGATTTGTGCAGCAGTCAAAATGAAAAGCATCTACATTTCATGTGCTGATGAGAATTCCTGCACAACAGTTAATAGGCAATGATATGGTATTCTGAAGGAGGCCTCATCGCGAGCGGCCACACCAGGATACATCAGGACACGGTCACGTTTATAGTTCACAAGTGTATCCCGCAGAGAAACGCATCAATCAAGATCAAGTACTTATCTGATTGTTTTAGTATTCTGAAGTAGCATGGTCTGTCTGAAGCGGACAGCTGCGTGCTTTAGATAGCAATTACAATAGCACTGCCATAATCACCGCATGACCATTGTCGATGTCGTACTAAACAAACGAAAATTGTTTATGACTCTGACTGCCATCGGGATGACCTTTACACCCTGCGAAGACTTGCTTCCTAACCATAATGAGTTCTATAGTCTACGCACGTGACTTTCCACCCATGTACACATCGACTCCGAGCGTATGCCCGCTATAACAGTGCACAGCCGGAATCAAAATGGGCTTAAGAGACAACTGTTTTTCATTCGGCCAGACGTTCTAATGGCATATTGTGTAACAATGCCTGATCTTTTTTTTATTTGATAAAGAGCTGCTACCTGCGAAGAGAAAAGTGTAGACACTGAACGTAAAATGTAATATTAGTTGTCCGCGTTGTCCGTTGCATAGCAATGACTAGACGCCTAAACAGAGCCTCGTTATAGGATGACCAACCCGGCGAAACGGGTTTTGCCCCCTGTTTCAGCCGGGGTAATATAAGGTATAGAAGTTGGTTGAGAATAATTATACAGTAATATCGACAAAACTGAACGCACATGATCAGTTTAGTAACTGGCTGAAGCCGATAGCTTTTAACAGCGTTAAATAATAGTAGTGTGGTCTCATTATTCACTATACAAGTGTGTTCGACGATAGAGAACGGTAACTTGTGCACGGCGGCCTTTTTCTGCGAAACACTAGCTGTGAGTAACTGGCAATAGCCACAATATAGCTCTTAGTTGACTTTATCGTTGCTTTTAATAACGAGTAGTTTTACAAATTATACATCGATATTAAATTAGTTATACATTTTCATACGATTCATGAACAGAGCTTGAACTGATTCGTTAAAACTGTTACCTACCGATAGGTAGGCCATCACTACCAACAAGTGCTTTGCTCTCAGCGTGGATGTTACCGCGTGTAGCAATACCCTGTACGGGTAACCACCTTCAGCCGAAGTTTCGCAGACCGCGATTACCTCAGCGGTATGGAGACGCACGAGCATCACCCCAGCAGTATCACAATCTACTGTAACTTTCGGGACCATCGCTAAGTATCCCATCAAATAGCTGGCTTCTAGCGCGTAACGAAGCGGTTCCACGTTTGGATTCGAATCCCGATTATCACGGGTCTCTTGAGTTCAGAAGACGCTATTCATTACCGCACTACTGGGACACTAACTATACCCTGAAACCAGCAAAAAAAAAATAAGAGAACATATTTCGGCCGATTCTATGGGATGAGCCCAAGGAATAAGGCACTCAGGTTTGGCTCAACCTGCCAAGAAAGTGCTACTACCTACTGTTAATGTTCTATAAAGTCGGAGTGATTATGCACGATTCACATTAATGGCATGGTGTATCCGACGTCCGAAAGACGTTATCACCACGTCTTAATATAAACGTTACCACTGGCATGCTTTTTTGTTCTAGTGTGGAAATTTACCAGCAATGATAGCTTACATTTTGGCAGGCACATTGTACGCTGATAAAGTGAATTGAATCGCAGGCCTGTTGTTCAGTACAAACGACTTTGGCCTGACCTAACGTTAAAGCTACTTTGCCTGAGACCTGAGAACTAACTACAAATTGGGTCATTCACTATATATATTTGTCATTTGCACATAAACCTATCTACAAAAAAAACATCGCTACTGTTAAATGTTGTTCAATAGAAAAGAAGAATAACGTGCTAAGTTGAATGACGTACCAAGGATAAGAAGCTCTTTTATTTTTGTTTGAAAAGCTGGCTTTATATATAATTCAAATTAGTAAACGCATTAATGTTTGCAATATTTCCAGCTTGTCACACAGAAGTAAATATGTTTATGCACATTTTGCGCAACTATTTTCCATCAGGATTACGAAGATCACCAGTATTAGTACTGTCTATAGAATATAGCAAAGATCTGGTTAGACAGGAGAGAACAACCTTGAATATTTAATTCGCTAGCCACAATTCCGGCTGATGTCATAGTGGTCGAGAGATATAAATGCGGAGCTTCGTCTCCAGCTATTTGCTTATAGGTAATAATCACCGACAAATCCGTGCCCGAAATCAATTGTCCGGGGAATATATTCACACACAAATAAAAGGTCCTCACGTGTCTTCAGAAGTAGACGAACGAAAACCAATGGGGTGCGGGTCTTCTCTCACTTCGAACAGTATCCATAAGCAGACGACAGAAAAGATCAGAAGGCTTTCTACGGCACTACTACGTTTTGTCATCGTTATGTATAAAGCAATGACCTTCTACTTAGGTAGATCCGAACGCCATTCGCATGCTTTCGCGTTTGACTGTAAAGGAATCGATGGTTTTACGTACCATCAAGGATAGATAATCGCCAATTGTGATGCCGCCGATGACATCTGTTTGGACCTAATTATCTATAGCCTTCGCACGTGAAAAGTCATCCTCACGCTGACGCTCGCTCGAATCGGTTGGACTGTCATATGCAAATCTACAAATTCGTAACCTGATTAGTAAACATGCGTTATGGTTGTGGTTAATTCAGGTTTTGAACATTCAGAGTATTATAGTAAAGTCGTGTTTATGTACGCGAAACTGTAATCGATCATAGCTAAGTGACAGGCGTTTCCGTTAGTCCTGAATCAACGGCTTGCTCTAAACAAATGATATAAAATTTTGATTGATGATCAGAGCAACCTAGAATGCGAATGTGCTGCTCTGTCTAGGTTAACGGTGCGACGGTTCTCTTTTTAAAAACTGTAGCAACATAGCACAATGTCAGAGGAGTCAGCTGTTCGATACGACGCTTGACGGGCCGTTTGTGCCTGATGATTGCGTCCACGTTTGAGAAGCCACACATCGAAAGCTATGTCGCTTGCAATGGAGCTATTAATTCTGTCCGTTTGAGAAACTGCAATAGACGGAGAACAGGCGCGTCTTAACTATGCACAGCAGAAATACTTAAAATATACAGCTGCTTCTAGGAGACCTGAATTTTTTCAGTTTACTTGTGTTGCCAGCAGCCACAAAGTTATTAATGGGCCTGACAAATGGGCTCCGTTTTGGAAACCCAGTACATACCGGTTGATTTTGTGTATCGAAAACTGTTCTCATAATCTGAAATTGAATGAAATGGCGCGACCTTCAAGCTCGAGTCGCCATATTATCTATGTAACAATTAAGCAGTGTAGTGCAAGCCTGCTTGACATTTGTTCAAAAGCGACATAAACGACCGACTAGAGATAAGTAATATCTATCGGTTAGTTGCTACTCTATTCGATGTTTTAACTAGCGGATCCGTTTTTTGTAGGTCCTTCGCAAACAGTTTACCTGTTTACCGAGTCTATTTAGCAGCTACAACAAAAAAAAGCTGTTCTAATTCATTCTGGGCCGTATTCGCCCAACCTAAAGCCGACGGTATCCGATAGGGTGAATCGTGTCATCTGCCCAGATCGTTTCATTACCATCACCTTTAATAAATGGATGACAGAGGAAGTTCCATTTCAACTTCGACAGCGGTTCTTTCGACAGAATCTATGACATGCCAACTGGAAATGAAGAAACAATACCTGTGAAACCGGGTATTTATTATCGTTAGGCTAGTCGAGTAATTATATATCCATGTACCCTCTAAAAAGTCGACATTTAATTTACTACAGCAAGACATTTAGAAACCATATAAAATTAAGCGATCCTCGTTTCTCGCCAAGTTTATTTATACGCCGATATTTATATTCAATAATAGTGAACATTATTATAGTCAACCTACAGCCCTCTTCATAGAGTAATCAGGGCGTAATAATAAAGTAAAAAACAAAAAAACTTTTAAATATTGGCCATTTCCTACCTGAGCTGCATATGAGGCAAGTGAAAAGTTTATTTGAAAGTAAAATATCACTTAGACTTACATAATTTTATGTCCTTAATCAATCTAATGGCGAACATTCTGCATAAACTTTCCAGGTCTAATTGCAAAGTCCTAAATGATTTTAACTTTTAACTTGCAATTATTTAATATCAGAATAGAAAATATCACTAATGCTAGAACAGTAGAAGGCTGCCTCGACTAACGGTCCCGTAATCATCGTTAGAGGCTTAAGCCTGTCTGACAATCTTTTGGTTCTTGGAGCTTTCACATACAGGGTTAATTCTTGTGATCACAAATCATACTTAGTAACGTACTTATAATGGGCCTTAGCTATTTTGCCATGGAAACTAAACAATAATTGGCGGTAGCGAAACCCTGCAAGTGATAATTTTTACAAGTAGGATCTGTTTAAAAGAGCATAGTGGCAATATGTCGCCCTGAGAGACTGTCACAACCTCTCAGGTTTTTGACTCGAACAGCTGTTCAGGCTACTGATAGGAATGACTATCGAATGCCTCCAGAGGTCTTGTCTTAACTAATTCGAATGTAGTAATATAAAGGCAGGATTCACATTAAAATATTTATATTTTGTATTATTTAAAGCATTAATGCGTCTTAGGTGCTTTGGCGTGTCCTGTGCCTATGACGCGTCGACTTTGTAAACTATTATAAATTATTCTAGGTACCAGATAGCTAGCAGTCGCTGGCATCAGAACGTGCAAAAAATGTATAAAATATTTTTACTAGTTAGAATCTACGCGTCAGATACCGGCGTGGTGGTGCGACCGTTTCGAAAACCAACCACCGTAACGCTATTACTATAACATTACACGATAGGATTAGTCAGGTTTCATGTAGTTTCTGCACAAACGGAAGCTGTCGTATGTCCGGGTTAATACTAAATTGCATGCAAGTGCTGCACATAAGTTTAAGCTGTTCTGTCTCGAGAAGGCATCTACACGTTTTTGTTCGATTAGGACGGCACGTTTCAGGACAAGCAGGGACGCCTATTATGATGAAATGTTTTAACCTGAACTACGCATACGAATCCTTGTACTGAAGAAGTAAATATTTTAATGCGTCCTCTGTCCTTATTAGTCTAACACACATACAAAAAAAAAACGAAAATTCTGAAATGCTTGCTTGCATGATAGAAAATTAAAAAAAAAAAAAAAAAGCATAACCTGACCTGGATGAACGTCTAGATAAGCTTGATTGACTGCCTCCCCCACTCTGAAATAAATCCTTGTTCTATTCTAATAAAGCTGGAATAATAGCTATTCTAATAAAGAACTATAATAGTGGTTCTGAATTTGTTGTATGCAAACTAGACCTGCTCCTCAACAAAGAGTTAGCTATATTCTGTACACTTATAGCTTAACACTTATATATATTTAGCAAATTCTATGGCAGTCCGTTTTACAACTAAGAAATAGGCCAATCTTATGCTAATTAATTTTAACTTCATAGAATAATGTTGTAACACTTGAAATAGCTGCAGCCTGCTCAAGCGTTATAAGAAAAAGTTAATGTTCTGGGTCAAATGCCAGACTCCTCTTAGACAACTCGGCAGGTACAAGTTTTCTTTTGTGCGTCAAATGACCACCCACAGATTGAGTGTCTTTAAAAAACTTGAAAAACTCTGACATATCGAATGACTGAGTTGCCTGTCCCACATAATATTACGATACTTTGAAGATCCTGATGAAAAAAAATTATGGATAGGATATAGATGAGATATCCAATAAGATAAAACGCAATAATGTCTACCCGACACTGATTGAACTTGCCTTGTCTGTAAACGAGGTAAACCGACGTTGTCCATTGTGTCATTGAATCATAGCTTTCTTCGATCGTTCCGTTACTGAATGAATCCTTTTAACCCTACTTAATTATTAAATCTGCTGTCTCAAGGGTAAATAATGACGAACAACGCTGATATTTAGTTTTTGTTAGTTTTTTTTCCTTTAACCATAGTTTGTTTACAAAAAGTTGTTAGCGCCGATCTCAGACAGAGATCACAAACAACACTGCGGTTAGTGAAACAGTTTGGCATTCGATGACACACATTGCAAGTGTATATATCAATATCGGAGCCGGAACTTGTAATTCCTGGTTTTTTTCCAGTTAGGGGGTCGCCACCGTTTATTGCTACTTATACAGTGTATTAATACATTCAACGGCATATTATTAGGCTTCGTAGTTTGGACAATTTACCTTCTAATAAAAAGTGGCCAAGTTCTACCAAAGGTACATGAAATTTACACAATTTACGTGAATACAGAAGGTTAAAAGCGGATGTTAAGATTCCATTAGCCAATAACAGATGTACCTTAAATTGGCCTTTTCTCAAAAACGAACTTGATTCCGTAAGTGTTGTATAGCCTTTTCTAGCTATGTGATAGAAGAGCTCTCTGCTCTTGCCATCTTGTGGCAACCTCTGCCCTCGGCGACAGTGTCAAGTAAACTTTGAGGCGTACATTTCACTTTTTATTATTTTGTTTTGGCCGATTGTTAAAAACCATTGTGCTTTCATCTGTTATCTACACATATTAACATTCAATTAGTATTTAAATCATTGAACACCGCCATTTATAGAATAGCGTAATCCGTAGTCACTTACGAAAATTATTGTACCACCGAACCGTATTCTGCGGTACGACGATGACCTTTATGTTTGTTGTCAAGTGTAGTAAATGAAATATCTAATTACCTCTAATAATCTAATTATCTTTCAGCGAGCGAGGCCTGGTAACATTTGCCTTTAAACCTATCTTTAGTTATCCCTTTTTACAGTCAGTTTATCAGATATGAGATGACCTGTCACCCGGCTCTGTCGTCTTAGCACTAAGATACCCAAGTGGACCGGATTTCATGACGTGTATTACCAAAAATGAAAACAGTCGCCGCCTCGCTCATACCCAGATAGTGCAACTGTTAAGATAAGCTCCCCGTATTTAAAAGAAATTTGTCTGGCTTGATGCAGTGTTTGCAAGAAACGTATTTTTGTAAAATATTTAGCTCATTAAATTACCCTTGCAGCCGTCTTCGCTGTTCACGCATTATAGCGTTGCATATAAAAGCATAACAATGGAACTTTGGAGTAAGTTTCTATAGGCTGTATTAAATCACAGCTTCTGTATTAGGTTCACTGCAGAGGTGAAAAATTAAGTAACGCTTTTGTTTTTAGAAAGTAGCTAATTTTCCACGCATGGGGTAGTCGCCAAACAATCAAATTATGATCAGAGAAGAAAACAAAGGTTCAACTATTCATAGCTGCAAAAATATACTACAAAATGCTAGATCCGGTAGTAACGATCATCAGAGGTGTTCTGAGAAATGTTTTTATGAAAAAGTCCACGCATAATGACCAATGCAAGGAAAGAATGGAAAATTTTCGTGTTTGCTACCCTGAATGATTTTACCATTTGACTTTACAATAGTATTGATACCATTCTGTTTTGCGAGCAATGAAGACTTTTATTGTACTTGATTCAAATAGATTTTTTTTTTCATACTGTGGGCTTACGCTCATCTGGGGTCAAGACAACCGTTAAGGCCGTGGAACTTTTTTCTTTTGTCTTTTGAAGCTGAAGTAACTATCCATCATAAGTTATCATTTTATTGATGGTGACCTATTACGAACAAATTCAGCGTGAGCAAAATCGTCTCAACTACGATTTTTTCATACTTTGCACTTATCTATTTACAGATTTAGAAAGATGAAGAAAAATGAAACTCTATCATAACCCTCATGCTCTTCCATGCTTAGCCTGATTACAAAGAAACATTTCATCTACGATAGTTGTTTCTGTGATCGGTGTTTGTTTGGAACTATCCGATGATGTAAATCTAATAGAGATATCTATGCTGCTGTAAGTATGTAATAGTATAACCATTCCTGTTGCCGCTACTCGTATTCACCTTTATTTAAGAAGCAACACGCGTTTCTTGGTCATATGGATTATTTTCACTTCGTTTGCCTCCGTTGTGGTTATTTTTGATCCACCTATATCGCAATCATTTTCCTCATGTTCGGTAATCAGCAGGAGGATCATTTTAAAAAGATAATAAAATCAGTTAGTTGACAGAGTTAATTAGTTTCCATAGATTCTGTATCCACTATAACCAGACGGCAAGCAACGTTCTGTTCAGCAACGAATATATACACTGCAGCTATCTCTTTACTTCATTATGTGACCCTACAACTACTTATGGAGGTTGATACGCCACGTATGTGCCTGAGTTAGTGGACAACTAGTACGAAAAACGGTTAAGCGAGTACGTAGAATACGTGTTGAAGGCTATTTGTTGTTGGCAAAAGCCTCATCAGTCGGTAACGGTGTAACACGCGTGAGAAGCAATATAAGACACAATAGGTACAAATTACAAACCTTTAAGACTCAGACAGATTTTTGGAAAAGATATCTGGATGTAGGAATCAATCCCAAATCGAACAGAATTATATACATATATATATATACTTAATTGTGCAGTTGCCAAACACCTGCACGTTCCTTAAAATGAGATGCTATAAACGTATTCTGCTGACAAAAGGTGTATAAGGGATGCTGGTATAAGACATGTCAGGCTCACAGTTCTGTGGTAGATATAAAGCAGACCCAACTTATCGTTATTCTTTTTATTTTTCGCCCTTCAGTTTATCATTAATTGTTGCCAACGTTCTGTTAATTCGTAAAAGCAAGTTATTGCAAGTTACTTTAATTTTCAATGCATCTATGTCTTAGAAGTCGACATTTGTATGGTATGCCTCGATATTTGACAAGTACTATATCGGTGGATGTTTAAGTCGTTGATATATCCAGCTAATTTACGGCTAGTAGTAGTTTTATAACGTATAGAACAGAAGGGCAGCACGACTTCTTGGTGCCAGTAGTAATTATATGGACGGTAGAAAATGAACTACTGCAGTTATAGATAAATCGTTAACGGTAGAAAGTAGCCAGCTAAGACAGGATATTGAACAGTGACGAAACTGGACTCGCAGGTGGAGTGTGAGCAGCGGCCGCTAATGTATTCGTGATTACCCTAATGGTTTACATATCACTGTATGCTATCCTATAGCTGGCATACATGTCACTAGGATACACAAGAAAAAAGGCACGTAACGAATTACGTCCACCAGGAAAGCTAAATGGAGGAACCTGCCAAAGAACACTTCGTTTGCTGGTTATGATCTGCTTACCAACATTCCATACGCTATAACTCTCTTCCTTATTGTTATTAAGAAACTTTATCATGCAAGATGTTTAAAATCTGAGTCAACAAAAATCTCCTCCCTATTGCTCTTTCCTTGTTGGTCTATGAGTCGCATATTTCTCAAACTATGGCTATGAACGGAGATAGCAAACCGGGTCCGGTATACAAGGGCTAGCTAATTCAACACATTTACACGTTTGCCGACGCGTCTATTTGAGAAGGAGCCGACAGGGATCATCGGTTTGAGCAGATTAAGTTTACTTTTTGTCATACGGGCAAAGCCCTCATAGGAACCCTTTGCAAAACGTACTTTGACTTCTCTGGATTAGTGCTGCTAAAATTCCTTCAATCGAAGTAGTTTTTCAATCGGCTGAAAACACCTGATAGCTTGGAAATGTGTCATTCCTTTTTATCGGAATTTCAGTATGTGTTTAAGTCAAGCCAAATAAAACAATAGACGTATATTGAAAATACACAACTTCATAAAGCATGTAGTAGTAAAGAATGAAAGTTTGGACTTGCACAAGTAAAACAACCAGATAAAATAAAAATCAGAAGTTAATAAAACTTCTGCTTTTTAATTCTCCCAGATCTTCTTCATTATCGAATTGAGAAATCAGCCTTTATGAAATGTATATTTGTTACTAGTACTGATATTTGCGTTGAACTAGACATAGAACTAAAAAATGGGTATTACAGGTGAGAATGAATTTGTTTCTGCGCACCCTGATTGTCATCTATGCAGTTGACTTGAGATGTTACCATATTCTTGGCTTTGTGATTTCATCAAACACGTGAAACGAATAAATGCATGGTCATACACACAGGTCATCTTTGTTTCATTAGCGAAATATTTAGGTGGAAACCAGTCAAACCCGTTTTCTTTTATTGGAAAGTTGTTACAAGGTTTCAGTACAAACGTCAGCGAAATTTACACGTCAATGAAGCAATTCCTGTGTATCGAAAACATAGTCTCGAAACAAGCTTCCACGAAATTATTATCCTATTTCCATATGATTCAAGTTGAATACTATCGTATTGCGATTCCCTGGATATACTAGCGGCCCGTCGACGGAC
Source organism: Varroa jacobsoni (assembly GCF_002532875.2). Taxonomy (NCBI): domain Eukaryota; kingdom Metazoa; phylum Arthropoda; class Arachnida; order Mesostigmata; family Varroidae; genus Varroa; species Varroa jacobsoni. The sequence goes on along the minus strand of NW_019213294.1, from coordinate 219,108 downwards.
CTTACACTTCCTGTCAAAAATCAAATAGGTTATGACGGTGCAGCCGTAGAACGTCTTGAACGAAAATTTCAGTTCAAGCAATAACGTTGCTTTTTATTAGAAAATGTCTTCCAAGGTTCAGTTTTATCGAAATTCGTCTGCTTGACGGGGATTCATTAACGGATACTTCATTACTTCAGAAAATTACGGAATATCCACAATGTAAATTTAGCTAATTGTAACCAGCCCTCACGAATCACATAAACAGATGAGATTTGCTCAAGTAAAAACTCACGTAGTTCTTAGCTAAAACGGTAGTTCATTGAAACGGTGGCTGTAAAAGAAGAAATTATCGTTTGCTAAAGCACTTTACCTAACACTATGGAATTTTGCAGCTTTAGGGTATTTTGATTAGACTCTAAACGAGACCACATCATTTGCGTAAGTTGCATCTGAATTCGATTGGAAATACTAGATTTTTCCTCGACAAGTGCCTGAAATGAATCGAAATCTTGTTCTACTGTAGTTATTGTTCTAAATATATTTCTACACGCGATACTATATTTCAGAGCAATTCTAAGTAACAGCGTTATTGCATAGAAAACGTTTAAATCACCATACCGGTGATAACCACATAAATTATTATAATGGCGTCAGAAATTCGGAATATGATACTTTCAACAATTTGCAAATTGAAGGACGACAGGTGGTTCCTTCGCAAGCTTTTTGCAAGTTCTTAGTAAGAACTGCTTTTTTAGCGAATAGACATAATTATCGGCAATTCATTTTATCTTACATTAACACTAATAATAATATTAATTATATGGGTTGCTGAACTCATTTGCCTCGCCTACAAATATGAACGACGTAGCGTTATTATCGGTTGGTAGAACTGCGCATTCCATAGCCATTCAACGTAAATTAATTTAGTCTTCACGAAATATAACTCATATTTAGTTCGTACCAATTCGGCCGCGTCTACCAGGCGATATGACGCAGCTGTACAAAGCGTTGTCTGCATCTCACGAGCAATTTCTTCGACCGATTCTTAGTGTTGACCCATTTATAGCAATCGAACGGAAGTCCGTTATTTCACAAGCTGGCAAACAAATAGCGCTGCTTCTGAGCCTTCAATTCTGTTGCGAAAACTTTCAGATCGTTCCATACCGATTACACATCATACGATTAGACACCCTCTCTGATTACAATTCCATGGCATCGCCACTTTTCATCAATACTACAGACTGACGTTGTTTACTCTCAATAGGCGTATGGCCTAGGAGACGCTCGAACAGCCCTATTGACATGCAAATAATGCCGAAGCTCCAACAAGCTGTGAAAGACCAGATACGGCTTCCGGATCTAGAATGGCACAATAGCTTCTAATAGCAATCCGCTTGACCTTACACTGACAAAAAAGCAGTTAGTTGCAAGCAACAACAGCTCCCGAATTTCCATCCGTTGACCGACGTTTTAAATGCAACGTTCGCGTTACTTTGGAGACAAATGTTGCCAATACTGCTAAAATCATGCTCTTGGGCAGAAGAAACCCTTTTCTCCTTCACTTCCCGAAGCTACCTTCATGCTTCTTAACCGTAAAACAAGACTGTAAGGCTTATCGTATATCGTCGAATAAGACTTATCGTTCTACTTGGGTTGTCTGAAAGAACATTCAAGAAACTAGGCCTATTAGATTTTGCCGTGAAGATCCATTACGTATCCTTCTCCATTATTCCTCAAGGCTTTCAATATATACACCTTTGTGCTACGCAAACTACAGGGTCTCTTGGCTGCTCCAATAAGCTGCGCTTTCGGCACGGTTTCATTAAAAGCCAGCCCTGCCAATCTCGTCGATCAATCCAGATGTCCTCCCATCTATATGAGCCATATACTGCCGTTTTACCGATGCTACCGGGCTGACACGCACAATCAACTACAGCCGTTAGGCGCAGTTTCATATGGATAGGGATTAGTTCATTCTAGGTTTCCGCAATCATACTTACCCACTACAATAGCACTGTCCCTCCTCGCTACTCTTCCAAGTATAAGATTCAAGGCAAGCTGAATGCTATAAAAAAAATAACAATTAATAGCACTAGCAATATGATAATAATGGTGATAATAATAGTCATGGTACTTCATCTAAATCGCGCCATTGTTTTAGAAATGAACAGTGCCAAATTTAGCCCACAACGTAGAGCTTCCTTATAAGCGAATTATTTATCTGAACGAGGACATTGGGTAATAGAAACAGCAATGCTATGTAATTATAAATAATACATGCAACTTTATTTACACTTGCATACGTTTATATACAGTAGGTACCGTAATGATCCTAATAAATTGAACCTCAAATGTCCTTCCCGTTTTTACTACCTTACTTGTGCGCGAAAATAATAACACAAAAAACAGTAAAGTATCAAACGGTCTGTTTGGGCTGTTCATCGGGCAATCTGTCTTGGTTTGTCCCACATGCGGTTTTCCCTTAGCGCTTCTTCTTCGCCAAATCGACCTAAAAGCGAATCTTTCGTGGCACACTCGACTCCTGCTCAGCGGACTGCTCTACTTTCCGCTTATTTTCCTGCTCTTTTTTGTGTTTTGACGGTAACGGAAGATCGATAGGCTCGCACGGGTGAGGCTTATTCGAAAAATAAGACATCTTCAGCGCTTCGGTACACGTGCACCTGAGCAGTCGAATAAAGAAACATGAAGGTTCCAGATAATTCGAATAAACATTGTGAATATCTTTCGAAACGATACATCTTTAATAGTAGAATGATAGTTTTGACCTTTTATTTTTTTTACAGATAAAGACAAATCGTGCCTAGTGCGCGTTTTGGTCGAATAATTCTTATGATAGCTTCATGCCATAAAACAGAGCTGTTCTTCACAAGTGCTCATCACACACGCGACGACATGAACGTATCTGAATAATACTAACAATATCCTATAACGTTTAATATTCTTAGCCTCTTGAGTTTCGAATAGTGCGAAGTTCTGTGATGTACTCTAACTGAACAGAAGTTTTTGCCTAGTTTTATTCCGAGCTTCACCTTTGTCTGCTGCATTCGGCATAAACGAGGCTAAAATTCTGATTAACCTTCGGCGTTCCTGCTCAATAAATTACTAAAATAAATAAGTTACTAACAGTGCTGAAAGAAGAAATATCAGTTGTATCGCTTTTGATAGGAGCTCCGTATAATTCTGAATGTGCACCGTACGTAATAGGATAATGCAGCAAATAGAAATTCTTACTCGCACTTCCATAATGGTGACGTATTGTCATCAAATTTCGTAAAAGCTGTCTCTGGATGTTTTTAACTTTCTCTTAAGTCTCTAGAGTTTGAAACATATAAACTTTAAAATAAATATCTGTTTTCCTTGTGAAACTACTATACCATAACTGTATCTCCACCTACCGTTGGAGGGGGTCCATTGCAAGAAGCTTATGCAACAATTCGAGAAGATCGTCTCCAGCGGCAGTAAAGATCACCTCGAAGGGCGTCGCTGGAAAAGTCTATTATCAAACAGGATAAGAAAGATCGCCATTAGAAGAGTAGTTGATATTAAGAGGTGATTCTCAATAATGTAAGATAAATTATGGTTCGATAATCATGATAACTTCGACTTTTTTTATACACTAACAAAAGTACAAAAGTTGTGTGAATATGCGAGAGAGAGTTAGAATGATTTTTACTCGAATTCTTCAGGAAAAAGAGTGTTTGCACTACGGCACCCCTTTATACCTTAAATTCAACGTAATCCGGCAATTGGGTGATGCCAGGCCAGGTTTCCTCGGTGGGTGTACCCATGCATTGAAAGATCTTTGACACTTGATCGAGGTCCGTTTCACCAGCTAGAAAGGGTACCCTGAGAAACGCCCCTGCAACATGTTATTAACTAAAGTTTCGATTTCATTCGGGCTACTACTGATGCTATCACACTCAATCCGGTAATTGTCTTTATACTAATAGTCAAATGTTTGCCATATTTATATATAACACACATATAAGAATTTAGTCACATAGGGCTGTTGTAACTGAAAGTAATTAGTGGTTTAAATTTTTCTCTCAAATGCGCTGTTCTGTTGTACAATTGAGTCTCAGCTTATCACGCTTGGATTGAACACAACATAGCATTCTTACAAGTCCACGATCAATAATCAACGAATTATTTATATTCTGTGATAATCGATGCCATAGAGTACAGTTAAGATCACGCGTGCATAACATTTTATAATATAATTAATTATAATATAATTGTAAATATTGTACCTTAGTAAAAGTTCGGCCAGTATACAACCCATCGCCCACATATCTACACCGGTTCCGTAAATTCGAGCACCAAATAAGAGCTCCGGAGACCGGTACCATCTCGTAACGACCTAAATACAAAAGGAACAGGGTTGTAACTCAAGCTTGATAGTTGCTGTAATCAGGGTTTGCGTTACATATATATAAGATCCCATTATATTGTCTCGACACTTATTATAATACTATTCGGCACGCAATACTGTATGATTCAATTGTTTTTAGAAACACCAACGCGGTTTTTTATTTTATTTGCTTTATTGCTTTTATTTTATTTTTATGGATGTAGGCCCGCAGTCCTATAGTCACTTTCATTGCGTTAAGATAACTATGTACCTAAAACAATATTATCTAGTTATGCTGTGCGACATAGAGAAGGGTCCGCAACCGGTTATAATATGGTCGATCGGACAATTCATAGCCATATAAATAAGGGAATCATACTATTGTATTTTACTACATTCCTTGCATTACCTGATGAGTGTAAATTCTCGTGGGTGATCCAAAGAATTTAGCCAAACCAAAATCACCGATTTTCAAGATACCCTTGTCATCTACAAGTAAATTATTAGGCTTCAGATCGCGGTGTAGGATCCAGTTATGATGGAGGTACTCGAGACCACGTAGGCATTGAAGAATGTAGCATTTTACATGCGCCGGATATAAAATTATGCGAGAATCCTGCAGAAGCACAATTTTAAATTCATAGCCAAGCGTATAATCGTCACAAGTATTTTTGTATTAAAAATTTCATTTCTCTGAATCATTTGATAGAGCATTTTCAAACGATTTGCTTTCTCAACGAAGAAATGTTGAATTACCTTGGTTATTCAAAATCTTGATTTTAGTTGTAAGTCTAAGCTCTAAAACTAAGCTATCACTATGTATGACTAAGGTTAAATTAATTAGTAACCATCGTGTAGTTGTTGCCGACCAAACATGGGAACAAGAGGTAAGGCCGTTACGTGTTTCAACGTTTACTTCGAACACGGGCATTGACACACTTCGTATCATGTTGGAAGCCAGCCGGACTTATAACTCAAAAACTTCATATAGTTGCATGTGCGGACTGTTTAGTTTCAAACAGAAAAACCTATGTCTGGATATAAAACTTGGCCTCACAAGGATTAACTGATTCACATATGCTAGAAAAATAAATTCGGAACATGTTTACTATTGAGCCCCTAGTTCTCATACCTTGATTATCGCTTCGAGATCAGTAATCATGAAGTCAAATACGAGGGATATGTCACTTTTCTGTCCGAACACGTCAAGTAAGCTAAGCACATTTTCATGTTGCAGCTCCTGCATTAATTTGATTTCTCTGGAATACGACAGTTCACTGTTAAGTAAAATAACATCAAAGCACGGCAGAACTACTCACGAAACAGTTCTATCTAAATATGTGCTACTCACTGGTGCACACACAATACCTGCACTGCCGACTGATCCTAACGATTATCAATAGAATAAGCAAGATAGATTTAAAAAACGTTTTCTTAATAGCAGTTGGTAAAAGAATTAAAATCTTCCTGTGGGAACACAAGTTGGCCGTCAATGAATAAAATCTTATACTTGGTAGCCTAATAAATTAGTTCCACAAATTCGTCTATAAGATTGGTATAACTCACATCAAGTGAAAAGTTTTAAGTCGTTCTTTACCTCAATTTGATATTGAATATGGTGTTGACTTGTCTATACTAAATCTGTTATCAGTAATATGAATAAAGATGATTTAATATAACAAGGAGGGAATACACGTTTTGAACATAAAATATCCATTAAGAAATACCTGAGAAGCTTAGCTTTGACGTTTCCTTACCTTAGAGCAGTTCTGTTAATGCCGTCGCGTGCCTCAGCCCTGAAATACGTAATGCTTTGATTAAACACTAAAAATAATAAGTATATATATATATTTAAATTAAACCGAGTATGAATATTTACTTTCATTGCGAGTAAAATTTCGATAAATTTAATATTCGAATTTAATCCGGTGACCCGGAGGCGATTTGAAAAACGCAATACTTCCGATGTCAGCATAGTTTCTGCGCATTTTTCTAATATCCATAGTTCGAAATTGTCCTGCAATGTTGTTCAAGTCCGTTACAAAAAAAAAGGCTTTTCAACTGTATCGCTGTTTTTACTTCTATGATCAACTTTTCGCGAGATTGCATTACTTAATTTTTATATAAGAAGCAGACGTAGATGTTCGAAATTAGTTTAGTCAAGCTGAGTACTACTAAACCTTTTTTGTAAGGCAATTAAATTTATACTGGTATTAATTATTTTCTTTTTGTTTTTTTTTCAGTTGATTGATGAATTTCAATTGATGTTTATTTTCGCAGCTCTCATACCACCATACGTTTTGCGTTGTAATTACTTATTGATTAAAAACAATTTTGGTGCTTATCATATGGGGACTTCAGTTCTGCTCAATAAATTACCTGGAGCCGAGCTTAATCTTTTTGACAGCGACGATATTTCCCGTATTCGCATCCTTTGCTTTGAAAACAGTAGCAAACTGGCCTTCGCCCAGATACTCAATCTTCTGATAGCGAGTCTCTGCTGATAAGTCAATATCAGCCATTTTTCATTGAAGACTGTAACAGTGACAGCAGTTACCTAGCCTTAGTTTTTTTCATCGAAATCCCATAAACAGCTTATTCCTTATAATATTAAACGATCAAAGTAATATTTCTATCCAAATAACCACAAAATTCGTTCAAGCCAACGGTTTCCTTACGACTCCATTCACTAAGCTAAAAAGTTTTATAAAATGAGTAGACTAAGGATACCATAGATGCCCATAACAGATTTTGACTGCTGTAAGAATGCAATCACCAATTCTGTGTTGATAAATGCTGAAAATCTCACACCTTCCTATCGATTAAGCTAGCTCAGCCAGAGCTGTAGAAACCTCATTTGCTAATGGCGCATTTTACATTAAGGCATCAGGGATAATCCCCAGCAAGTAAGTACACTACTAAGAATATTTTTAATTTCTGATTAATAATAAGAAAATGTATAATTTCTTTTCATAATA